>NC_060273.1:135237390-135268151 GCF_021613505.1 Equus quagga
ACTCGCCGCTCTGCGCCCCTCGGCCGCCTACTTCGGGTAGGTGCCTCGGCGACCCGGCGGGCGGACGGGCGGGGCCGGGCCGGGGCGGCGCGGGGGCGGGGGCGGGGGCGGCCCAGGTGCGCGGGCCCCGGTGCGCCGGCCCTGCTTGGCTAGGGCCGCCGCGTTGCCTGGAGCTGTTTGTTTGCGGCGCGCGCGTCGTTCGGTCGGCGAGTCGGTGTCCCTGCGGCGCGGCGCAGGGAGAGGGGCCGGCGTACCCGACGGGCTGGTGTGGGGCCGCGGTCCTCCATGGCCCCGGAGTCGTCGTCGCGGTGGCCGCGCCCGCAGCCTTGCGCGGGGCTCCCTGGAGCTCGGGGACCAAGCCCTGGTCCCAGCTCCCTTAGGCCTCCGAATTCTTGCCAAACGGCTGGAGCCTCCCCGGCTCTTGCCCACCCACTCCCTTGCAGTTTTCCCCTCCTTTCTCTCCTTGAGAAGTTAATTTAACAACAAAAAAATACGTACAAAATCCAGATGTTCCTTGCACTGAGGCCCAAAGGAAAAAAAAAATAACTTCAAGCTGGAGGAATTTATTTTTCTTGCGCTTTGCTTCTGACGCTCGCTCGGGTCCCGGCCCGCGGGAGCGCGTCAGCGGGACCCGGCTCAGTGCGCAGGGCACGGCTGGGCAGTGGCCGCCGCCTCCCGCCGTCTCGGGGGTAGCCGCCCGGGGCGTACTTCTTTGCCTCCGTAGTTTGCGTGGTTTCGGCGCGTCTCTCTCCGCCGTTCTGTCCTGCCCTTTCTCATCCCTCGCTCCCACATCTGGAATGTCCAGCCCAGCGACCTTTGGAGACCCTCGCTGCGCTCCGCAGATGGGCACATGAGGTCCAGGGTGGCACCGTGCGGGCAGCCCCCGGCTCTCTCGAGCCTCTGCGCCTCCCGCCCGGGCACCGTCCCTGGAGCCGCAGCCCGCCCTCCCGGCCCCTGTCCTGGGAGCCCTGCGGCCGCTCCTGGCCCCCGCCCTCTGCCCGTCACCTGTTCCCTCGCCCCTGGCCGGAGCGCCGGCGCGCGGCGGCCTGGCCGGCAGAGGGCCCCGTTGGTCCAGAAATGTGGCACCGCCAGGGCAGGGAGAGGCCGACTGGGCGAGGAGCCCTGCAGGTGTATCCTGTTCTCAAAGAAAATAAAATATTTTCGTGGGAAACTCTCCTTTTGTGTTTTTCTTTCCCCCTCGCTCCTTCTGCTCCTTTCTGCGGGGTTGTCTTCCAGGGTCAGCTCCGTGTCTCCGTCCCCCGGAGACCCCACCCCGCAGCCCTCTGCTGGCTGCGCTGTGGGTCCGGCCCTGCCTGGGGCCCGGGCTGTGCGGAGACTGGCACGCCCCTGCACGCCATCTGTACAGCCCTTGCCGCGCCCTCGCGGGCAGAGGGAGGGTCAGAGGACGGCCGTCTGGCCGCAGGTCCGCGGTGAGTCACGGCAGCCTGTCAGCCAGCTGTGCCTTCTCCTTGTCCAGGCCCCGCCGCGGGTCTGCTCCCGGGCCTGGGACACGCCCTGGGCTTGCCGGCGCTCCTCTCGTGCTGGCTTCGGGGACGATCAGATCCGTCAGGGGAGGTCGGGCCCCACTCCCAGGCAGCCCCTCCTTCTCCACCCTCTGCACCTCAGGAGGCCTTGAGCTGTGCTGTTCCCGTGTGTCCTTCGTGCCCTCTCAGAGCAGGAGTCCTGATGGGCCTGCAGCACCCAGCGAGGGCGTGGTTCCCCCGTGGCTCCTCCACCAACCCTCTTGGCTCTGCTTTCGGCCCCACAGGCCTCGTCAAGTGAGACTTCTTGAGTCCTGCCTGTGGGGAGCATAGGAGGCAGGCATGTGCCCTGGTGACAGCTGACTCTGCTGGGGGCACCGCCTTCCCTGCACCAGGCAAGACAGCCAGGACTCTGCTTGGTGTGTGGAGGTTCTGGAGGGGCAAGACCAGTGCCCCTGGACAGGCAGAGGAGGGAAGGGATGGCTTCTGGAGGGTGACGCCCAGCATGTGCCTCAGGATAGCCTCAGGCTGATTCCCGGGGTGGGGGCGGCCTGGGAGGAGCTGTTTGTGTGGAGGCCCGGCCTCTCTGGCCAGGCCCAGGTCTGGGGCCCTTGCCTCTGGTTCAGCAAAGGGGCAGGAGCTGGAGGGAGAGGGAGGAGGAGATGGTCCAAGGCAGGCTAGGCCGACGGGGAGGGCTGGAGCCCCGGGGCCTCTCAGTGCCCTGCAGTGGGGCTTCCCTCCAGCGTGCCTGCCTGGAGTGCAGAGGGAGCTGGAGGAAGGAGCTGGGATCCAGGCCTCATCTCCCTTCCCCCTCTCGAAAGCTCTGCCTGGCACGAGGCTCAGAGGCAGGGCAGCTCCAGTTACAGCCCAGAAACCCAGAGAGTCTGGCCTGGGGGAGGGTCACGTGGGCCGCGAGCCCTCCCTGCCCCCTCCCCGAGGCTGCAACCCAACCCGCCCTGCGGCTCCTACTGCCCTCCTGTGGGCCAGGCCGCCAGGCAAGACCCTCCAGGCCACCCGCCTGCCGGGGTGGGCTCTCCTCCCTTCCTCCCTGGCATGGCCCTGCTGCCGGCGGCATGATTAGCAGGTGGCGTTTCCATCTGGTTCTCCCCGGGCCGCAGGGATGTCCGTGCTGCGGGGGCCTAGACGGCTTGGCCCAGTGCCCTCTTGCAAAGAGGGGTAGCCTGGCTCCGTGCAGGAAGGGGCCAGCCCCAGGTCTCTTGGAGAGTTTGGGATACAGACTTGGACACCCCCTGTGGTGGACTTGGGTGGGCTGCCCTGGGTGGGGAGGGCTAGCAGCACCCGGCCCCTCTCCTGGTGGTGGTCTCAGGTGAGAAGATGGAGCTGAAGGGCGGGTCAAGTGTACTGACACCTGCTCAGGGAGGGACCCCCAAACCTTGGGGCCACCCACCCTGTGCTCCCTCCAGCATGGAGCCAGGTGTGGGCCGGGGCTTGTTGGCATCCGTGTCTGGCAGAGCGGGGTCTGGGCTCCCCGGCACCTTGTTGCCCTGTCCTGGAGATCCCATGCGTGCCCTGAGCTGGTCCCCAGGGGAGGTCCCTGTGAGTGGAGGCCTGAGGTTTCCAACGTGGTTAATCTTAAAAGGAAGTTGGAGGGGTGTTGTGAGCCGTGAACCTTTTTCACGATGTCAGCCTCAGCTCCCCACGTTCTGCAGGAAACGTTTGTTGGCTGGCTTGGGGGAGGTCTGCAGGCTGGTCCCGCCTCTCCAGCCAGGCAGCCTGGAGGTCTGCACCGGGAAGGCAGCACCAGGAGTGGCACCCCAGTGCTCCCGAACCATGCTGGTCGTTGAGCTGCCCAGAGCTGGTCTGGAAGGCAGCTGAGGGGCTCTGGACGACTGTGAACGGGGCCACTGGGTATTAGGGGCGAGGTTCTTTTCGTTATTAAAACCTGACACGCATCCTGTAGGTTCACCCTGTTAAACCTGCAGTTCAATGGTTTTTAGTACATCCGCGATGCTGTGCAGCCAGCTTCGTTACCTAGCTCCGGAACGTTTTCATCACCCCAGTCTGGGCCCCCTCCCCCTGCCCCTGGCAACCACGAATCCACCTTCTGTCTCTGTGGATTTGCCTGTTCTGGACATTTTATACAAACGGAATTGTGTGATACGTGGCCTCTTGTGTCTGGCTTGTCTCGCTGAGTGTGGGGTTTTCAGGCTTTCTCTGCGCTGCAGCGTGAATCTGTGCCTCGTGCCCTTTTGTGACTGAATAACATTCAATTGGATGAACATCCAACAGATTTTTTCATCCCGTCATCTGTTGATGGACATTTGGGTTGTTTCTGCCTTTTGGCTGTTGTGAACGATGCTGCTGTGAGCATTGGTGTATGAGATTTTTGTGGATGTATGTTTTCAGTTCTTTTGGGTTTACTCCAGATGTAGAGTTGGTGGGTCGTATGGTAACTCTGTGTTTAGCTTTCTGAGGAACCACCAAACTGTTTCCCATAGCAGCTGCACCGTTTTGCATTCCCACCAGCAATGCACAAGGGTTCTAATTTCTCCGTTCTCGCCAAGGCTTATTATTTTGTTTTTTTAAATTAAATTTTTTTATTCTAGGCATCCTGGTGGATTTGAGGTGGTGTCCTGTGGTTTTAATTTGCGTTTCCATGGTGACTAGTGATGTTGGGCACCTTTACATGGGCTTGAGGGCCATGTGTAGATCTTCTCTGGAAACACATCTGTTTGGTTCCTTTGCCCAATTTTTGGCTGAGTTGTTTATCTTTTTGTTGTTGAGTTGTCAGAGCTCTTTATATATTCTGGATCTATTTTTGGACCTAGGAGAACCTGGTTTCTTGGTCCTTGGGCCGGCATGCTGTCTCCCCCTGAGTGTTGAGGCTGTACTCATGGGTCTTCACAGTGTGTCCTCCTCCTGCGTGGCCCTAGACCTCCTGTGTGGGGAGCCAGGGTGCAGGTGGCCACCCACGTACCACAGCTGGGTTTGGGGCCTGGTGGGGACTCTGGGATGTGCAGGGAGCACCCCAGCCCGGCCCTCAGGTGTGTTCTGGAGGGGCTGCTGTCCTGGGGCTGTGTGTGTGGGCTCCAGGAGGCCACCCCTTGGCTTCTCTGTGTGCTCAGCCTGGGGCCTAGCTGGGGAGCCCGTGTGGCCACGCCCACTGGCTGCTTCAGGTAGTGGTGCCTACCTGGTCTCTGGAGGAAGGAGGAGGAGAAGGGAAGGGCCCAGGGCAGGAGGAGTGAACCTCATAGTATAATGACGAGGCTGCGTGGTGGGCCTGTGAGTGGCGAGGGGTCAGACAGTGCTGCCGAGAAAATGGGACCACCCTGCCAGGACACAGGGCACTGTGTGTGGGCCAGGGGCTGGGTTCACCAGTAGCAGAGCTCAGCCTTTCTCCACAAGACGGTGGAGACCAGAGCTGGCAGGCTGGGGAGGGGCCGGTGGAGAGGGAGGAGTCCTGGGTGCTTCTCGGCCGAGGCCCGAATGGTGGTGCAGGGAGCCGAGTGGGCAGGAGTGTGAGGATCAGGTCCTGGGTGATTCTTTGCTGAGGCCGGTGTGGTGGTGCTGGGAGTGGAGCAGGCAGGAGTGTGAGGAGTCAGGTCCTGGGTGACTCTTGGCTGAGGCCCAGGGGGTGGTGCTGGGAGCTGAGCGGGCAGGAGTGTGAGGAGTCAGGTGGGTTTGGGTGACAGCCAGGGCAGGCGCTGTCCTCGGGGCTATTTCAGGACAGATGGGCCCAGAGCAGCCAGGGAGCCCAGGAATCCCTGAGTTTGGGGAGGCCACGGAGAGCAGAGAGCATTCCTGAGGGTCAGGAGAGGCTGGGCCTGCACCAGGAGCAGAGGGGAGGGAGGGCCCAGGCAAGGGGCCTCATCCACAGTGTCCAGAGTGGCCCAGGGGCCAGCAGGGAGACCCTCAAGGCCCCTTGGAAGTGGCCCTGTGAGTGAGATCTCAGAGCAGCGGGTGAGGGGGACACAGTAGGGGCAGTGGGCTTGGGGGCCCAGGGCAGGGGAGATGGTCAGGTCAGGGAGAGGATGGAGGGACCCACACTTCCTGCTTGCACAGGAGGAAGGGGCTTCCTGGACTCATGGCCCAGGACGGCCAAGGCCAGTAGAGGGACCAAGGTGTCCTGGCTCCCCAGCCCATGAGTCTGGGACTGGCATCGGGAGGCGTGGGGGGGCAGGGCATGCGAGTGAGGCTGAGGGGATCCTTGGGGGGCCAGCCACACACAGCATCTTTGGTCTCCAGAGTCCCTTCCGCCTCCCTCCCCTCCTCTAGCTAGTCTGCTCTGGGAGCCTTGGGTCCCCTCACCCCACTGCTTGCCCCTTGTCTCCTTCCACAGGCCCCTGGGGGGCTCTGCCCTGGCCCTCGAGTACAGAGACCAGATAGAGGCAGTCGCTGAGTGTTGGGCCGGGACTGGGCCTCTGGGTGGGGGTCTTGTGCACGCAGGAAGTGGAGTCCCGAGGTCTCGTGGTGGGGCTGGAGGTGAGGGGGAAGCCATGGCCACCTGGCCCCCCTCAGCTGTGTGAGCAGATGTCCTGCCACAGCCGGCAGCCGTCTGGACGGGGGACAGCTGCCCTAATCTCGTTCCGTCCTTGCTGCTGTGGCCCAGGACCAGGCTCCAGGGCCCACGCCCTAGCAGGACCCCGCCCGGGCTCCAGGACGGCCCAGCTGAGGGCACCCCCCCCCCCCCCCCCGCCCACCCCACGGGGCCTCCCAGCATCGAGGACAAAGGAGAAGTGTGTGGGTAGTTTTTCTCCTGGAGAAGAATGCACGCACACGGTTCCACGGTTCCACGGCCGAGGCCATGGGCCTGGGAGGAGCGATAAGCTGATAAGGGGCCTGGCTTGGCTTTCCTGCCTGCAGAAAAATGACACCTGTCAGCAGGGCCAGCACTCGGCCCCTTAATCCTGGCCTGGGGGGGCGCCCGCTCCCTTTGTGTATTGTTTTGGCGGTGGGGGTACCCTGAGGTGCCCACCCCAGCTCAGGGGGCTGTGGAAGGTTTGGGAGTAGGCACAGTGGTCTGGGACGCAGGGGCCTGGAAGCTGGTCTCTGCCAGGTGGGGAGCCGAGCTCCAGGATCTGCCTCAGATGTCACCTCCTCCACGAAGCCCAGCCACAGCCCAGCAGCCTTGCCGTTTACCTGTGGCTCAGCTCTGGGGATGCCAGCGGGGCCCTTGGGGTCTCCGTGCCACACTGGGCAGGGCTGGTGTGCCCAAGGCCTATGGGGATCTTCTCACCCGTCTGCTCCTGGCTCTGCAGCCAGGAGCCTCTGGTGTGGGGTCTGCGATGCCGTTCACCACGAGGGCCAGTCCCCTGCCTGCCTGCCCTGGCCCTGAGTTTCCCAGGATGCACCTGTGCACTGACAGTGGTGCCGTAGACTGCGGGCCTGGATGTCTGGACATCAGTGTTGCATGTGGTGTGGGCACTGTGCTGAGGACAGAGGGCTCCCTGAGCTCCTGGGGGGTTGTGAACCGAGGGCTCAGGGCTCTGCCGGGCGAAGGTGGGGAGGTGGGGACGGGTGGTCGGCTGTGCTGCAGGCCAGCTTTGAGGGGGCCCAGTGGCCTGGCCTGGGCAATGACCAGCCTGTTTCTGCAGGGGCTCATCCTTAAGGGATAGCCATGGGCAGGGCTGGGTGGCAGGTGGCTGTGCCGGGGCCTCCGCCGGAGGGCAGCCCCGGTCTGGGCAGCGCCGACCTGGGTGGCACGCTGGCCGCCCAGCTCCCTGACCTGTGGCCCGGCCCGCCGTCCTCCCCTGGTCCTCCCAGCGCGGTTCCTGGCTGGCCTGGCGCCTCTGGCCACAGGAGGAAACCCGGCCGCCCAGCTGGCAGGCCCTGCTTCTTGAGACCGGCAGCCGGACGAGGGAATGGAAAAAGGCAAGCCTCAAGCTGTGTTTGTTTTTCTTAGCGATACCTGAGGTAGACGCGGCCAGGGAAGTGGTCTGGCCCGCGAGGGGAGGCTGCCAGGGGCTCCCCGACCAGAGCACGTCAGAGCCGGCTCCCTCCCGGACAGATGGAGCCGCAGCGGCTGCCCAGGCCACCCCGGGATGGGGTATTGATGGGGTCGTCCCAGCGTACCCCGTCTGTGCCAGCACCAGGGCAGCCAGCTCCAAGGAGGAAGCCAGTCATCGAGGTGATGCTGGTGGTGGCTGAGGGGGGGTCCTCTGGCTCTCTCGCCCTGCGTCCTGCATGTTCCTCTGTGTGGCAGCCCTGTCTATGAGGCCCAGGGTGTGTGATGGGGGCACAGAGGCGGCCTGGTGGTTCTGGTTCCTGCACAGAGCCCCCGGTCCCTGTCTTCTCCCACAGCTTTCATTGAACCCTGGGGTCCTGTGCAGCCTCAGCCCCCTGCCTGGGGGCCCAGAGGCCTGCCACTCCCTGCCCTGGGCTCCAGCTCCTGCTCCAGAAAGGGGCAGTTGGCTGGCAGCCCTCAGGGCCTGGAGGTCCTACGGGTTCTGCTCGCTCCCAGCGCTGCTGAGAGTGGATGGGGCATTTCTCTTAGGCTTTTGGATACCTGGCCTGGCTGGCGGTGCTGTGGGCCTGCGTGTGGTGGGGTCTGCTCAGGCCCGCACCTGCCAGCTCACCTTGGCCAGGCCTGGGCTGGGCGCTCTGCTGGAACAGTCACTCTGCACGCCAACTGCCCCTGCATGGATGCGGCTGGTCAGTGACAGAGCTGGGGGCTGACTGAGGGTTCATGCCCTGGGATCTTGGGCCCCGCAGGGCAGGGAAGTCAGGGCCGGGCGGCTCTCTTGACTAATGGAGGTGCCATTGTGGACACAAGGACACTCAGCCCATCCCCCCAAGCCTGTCCGTGGTCCCCACCCCAGCGTGAGCAGCCCGTCCATGTGGGGCTGCCCCCCTGCCCTGCTTGTCTACGCCCTGCCTCCTCCTGCACGTCTCTGCACTGGGTGACCGTGCAGCCTGTGGGGAGCCCCAGGTGCGCCCACCCTTGCCTGCATGGTCCAAGTGCCCGGGAGGGAGGCCACAGGCCCCTGGAGGATGGAGAGTTAATCTCAGAACTGGTTCTCAGCACTGGAATTTGTTTTGAATTCGACTCACACAGAAATTAAATGCTGTCTGGTGGGGCTGAGGGTTCCTTGGCAGGCGCTGTGGCCTCTGGAGCTCTGGCCTCCTCCCTCCGTCCAGCCCGGGCTCTCGGCTCCCCATGCCTGGAGAGCTGGGTTTGTGGGCAGGGTGGCTGTTGGGGTGGCCGGGCCTGTTGGCGGGAGGAAGGGCCGTAGGAATCTGTCTGCGCCCCAGTGAGTGGAAGGAGCCAGGCTCTTGGGGGCCGGGTGGTACAGGCTGGGTTGGGGCATCCAAGGGCGAGAGGCTGAGGACAAGGACGTCTCCAAACCCGGCCTGGCTGCACCTGCACCTTCCCTCATCTGGTAGTGTCCATCCTGCCACCTGGCTGCCCTTTGGGCAGGTGAGAGAGTGTGTGACCGGCTGGGGTGCTCAGAGGGGCGGCCCAGTCCCCAAGCAGCCGGGAATGAGAGGCTCAGGCCTGGTCCTCAGAGGGGATGGGCATTCCCAGACTTGGTTCTCTCCGTCCTGAGTTCTTCCCTGCTCCCCTGGGGCTGGCGTGGGGTCTCTGCAGAGCTGCTGTAGGCCTGTCATGGGGCTGGGCTCTCAGCAGCGCGGGACCTAATCCAGGATGATCTTGTCTCAAGATCCGTACCTTAGTTACATCTGCAAAGATCCTGGTTCCAAATGAGCACATTCTCAGGTTCCAAGGGGGGTGTGAATTTTGGGGACCTTTATCCTCTGCTTCAGGTTATTCTAGCAGTTTCTCCGTTATGGTGACCGGCACATGGTCATAGATGGCTTGGCATGCATAGACCAGTCAACAGAGCATTCTATGCCGAATGAAACCATCCTCACTGGGCTTTCCAGAGGAAGACAAGCTGGGGACATCTGTGAGGAAGGAGAAGCCACAAAAACTGACCCAGCAAGTTTGGAAAAGCCAGTTAGAGCTGGGGGAAAAACATTTAAGTAATGGGCTGATTTGAAAGCAGATTAGAAACAGCTGAGGAGAATTAGCAACGTGGCTGGTGGGTCAGGAGAAATTACCCAGAGTGCAGCACGGGAAGGCGGACCCGGAAAACAGGACGGGAAACTGGGGACAGTGGGGGTCCCCCCCGCCCTGTGAGGGCCCTGAGGTCGAAGGGGGGCTGGGACGGTGTGACGTCTGCAGAGAATGGCCGAGAATTCTCTGAAACTGATTAGAGCAATCTAGAAGGCTCAGGAAACCTAGTGTCTTTCCAGGCAGAAAAAGTAAACATTGGAGCTGGAACGTAACAAGTTGGAACTGCAGACCCAAGACAAAGACATGTCAGAGAGGCTGGAGGAGACAAGACGCAGGTCAGCTCCCCAGGTCGTCGGGACCTCCACCTGCAGAGTGAGAGCAGAGCCAGAGGACCAGGGGACAAGCCATGCACGTGTGGTTCCACTCACGTGTGACAGATGATGACCACCAGCTGAGAATGCCACGCTCAGCGAAGGCTTCTCTAAAATGAGGTGAAATAAAGACATTTTCAGACAAACCAAGAGTTGCTCTGGAGGAAAGGTTGGTGTTGCAGCCCAGGCCTGGGTGACGGCCCCTCTGTGTTCCAGATGTGGAAGAATGAAGAGCAAGGTCGCTGAAGGAGTGGATAAGGGATCATGGAACAGCCTCCTGTTGGTCCTGAAGTAGAACTGAAACACAGTACCATGCGATCTGGGGAGTCACAGGCTTGTGCGCTCAGGCCTCTGTCACCCAGAAGGGACAGTGTTGACCAGTGTCGGACGTGGGTGAGTTACAGACTTACGCAGTTTTGAGGGTAACCAGGAAAATAATGGAACTGTAAAACTTCAAATTACCAAGGGGAAAATAGAATAACAAAATATAACCCAAAAGGAGGCAAGAAAGGAGAAAAAAGAGACACAGAAGAGGCATGGCCAGTAGAAAGGATGACCTGAGACCCCAGGACCCCAGCGGAGGAAACACCCCAGGCATAGGACTAAGGTGATTGGAATTGTGCTCGGGTCCCCAGTCTAGTTATAGACTCTGTGTGAGAGACACACAGAGAAGACAGAGAGAGAACACATCAACTCAGTGAGCCAAAAGACGGAGGGAAACGAGAGAGAAGAGAGCTACACTGTGACCCAGGCTCTGTATGGTGACAGTTGTAACCCAGGCTCTGTATAGTGACAGCTGTGACTCAGGCTCTGTATGGTGACCTGAGCTGTGGCCCAGGCTCTGCTTGCTGCCCTGACCTGTGACCCAGGCTCAGTTCCGTGCCCTGAGCTGTGACCCAAGCTCTGCTCAGCAACCTGAGGCTGCAGTTTTGGATAGACTGAAGTGGTGACAGTGGTAGCTTAAATGCATATTTTGGAAGGGGAGAGAAGCTCAGCAAGCGTCTGTCACAAAAGAGAAGAAAAGAACAGCAAGTTAACCCCCCAAAATGGAACAAATAAAGTAGAGATAGTGCAGAAATTAACGAAACAAAAAACATGTGCATTAGAGATGAGCAGATCCCTCTCTGGCAAAAAGATCTGGAAACATCCGAGGAGGCTGACCCTGTGAGGGGGCATCAGCACAGACTCTGCAAGGAAGTGAGCAGTTTCATGCAGCTAAGCCTGAAAACGCAATGAAATGGAGAAAACCAGAAAGGTAACAGAAACATAGCCGAGATGGAGAATTACTAACACTGTAGTTAAGTAAGGAGATCGGTCACTGGGGGTGTGACTGGTGTGGCCCCTGCAGAGAACAGTCTGACGGCTCCTCTCACAAATCAGCAGTTTCCTCTGTGGTGAGCTGTTGGATCTGTACCCAAGAGAAGTGCAGACGTTCCACACGTGTGTGCACACGTGGTCCTTGTGGCATCACACTCAGCAGTGAGAGTGAACAGCCCCGGCGCCCCTTGGCTGAGGAGTGTACAGAATATGGTCCATCCACGCAGCGGAATGTTACTTGGAAATAGAAAGGGATGAAGCGCTGACACACGCTACCTGGATGGGCCTTGAAGACGCTGTGCTCAGGCAGGGAAGCCAGCACAGAAGGCCACATGGTGTGTGATTCCACTCGTGCAAAATGTCATAGGACACAAATCCAGAGACAGTGGGTTTGTGGTGGCCAGGGGTTGGGGGAGGGCCTGGGGGATGACAGCTAAAGGGTACAAGTTTCTTTCTGAGGTGAAGTAAGTACCCTAAAATTGACAGTGGTGGAGTTAGCACATATCTGTGAATATACTACAGAACACTGAATGGTATGCTTTAAATGGGCGAATTGTGTGCTATGTGAATTATATCACAATAAAGCTGTTTTTTAAAAAAGAGAAAAAAGAAATTGGATCAGAAGTGAAATCTTTCCACCAAGAAAAGGTCAGGCTGCGTGGCTTCATGGCAAGTTCGACCAAACGGTTAAGGAGACAGGATTCTAATCTGGCCCAGCTCTTCCAGGAAAGTTTTAAAAAGAACGCTCGCTAAGGCACCGACACTCAGCAGGAAGAGCCCGGGCGGAGATGACAAACACAGATGCGAGAGGCCTGGAGACGACGGCGTCAAGTTACATCTCGGAGAACAGAGAACGGATCAGCCATCCCGGCCACTTGGGTTTATTCCAGGAGCACTTGATGTCTAAGGTTAGAAAATCAATCAGTGGAATCCTTTGCTTTTCGGATCAAAGGAAGAAATTACACATCAAAAGATGCAGGGACGACATTTGATAAAGTCCAACACCCACTTACGGTTTTCAAACACTCACAGCAAACTGACAGCAGAAGGGAACTCCTTTAAGTAGGTACAGGGTGTCCAGAAAAAGACATTGGAGCCTCGCGCTGCGTGGTGAAGTGGCGAGGCTGCCCTCTCGAGACCGGGAGTCGGTTGGGGCTGCCTGTGTCGCCTTGTCTGAGTCAGGAACCACCAGCTGTCACAGCCCGTCAAGTGAGGCGGGGCTCGGTCCTCGCAGGCAGAGGTCGGCTTCTGGCTCCACAGGCATGTGGGTCCCCGGCTCCCCGGGGCCAGGTCTGGGTGGCAGAGAGTGAGTGGGTGTGTGGAGGGGAGATGAGCAGGGAGGAAGGGCTGCCGCTTGCTGGCAGTGGTGCCCTGATTCTCTCCCTCACCGTGTGGCCACACCTGCCTGCAAGGGCACCCGGTGGCTCTGTGCCTGGAGGCGGGGCGGGAGGCTAGGCCCCGAGGTGGTTGGCAGATTCTTCAGGATCGTGCTGACGGCCCCTCTCTGGCATAGGAAGGCGGGAAGAACCGCATGGGAACGGAAAGGAGGAGAGCACACTGGCCTCTGCAGCCCGTGTGATTGTATGCAGAGCGTCTGAAAACCAGCAGAGATGAATCACCATGCACAGCAAGGTGACTGAATGCTGGATCCGGTAGGGCCTGCACTTTGGCGGGTCGGCAACAGGCAGAAGACGGGCTCTATAAGACATGGTCCTCTTGCACACCATCACTCCTGGGATCCAGGGCCAACTCCAGTGCAGGGCAGACCTCGGGTGGGAACCTCTGAGGGTTCAAGAGGGCAGGAAGGAATCCTGAGTAAATGGAGAGAGACGCCCCCTCACCGATTTGGAGACTCGATATGGCACCACCCCAGCAAACCCCCCCAATGTGTGCACGTGTGGACAAGTGGGTTCTAAAACGCCCGTGCAAGTGAAGACCCCACAGTGCCTGTGGGACCTGCTGGAGGGCTCCTGGGGCAGTCCCCGTGAAGCCCTGACCACCAGCCCAGGGGAGCCCTCGAATGTGGCACACTCTGCTGCTGCAGGGCATCGAGGAGACAGGACCCGCAGGATCCTCTGGGAGGGACGCTGGCCCCAACCTCGGTGGCAGACACGGTGCCCATGGACAGGGAGCTGGAGGCACACAGTGAGACGGGGAGCTTCTGCAGGACATTAGGGCGGTTCGTGCATTCAGGGGTGGGAGGTGGGAGCTCCCGGGCCCCAGGCAGCTTCTTGAGTGAGAGCTGCACTCCACAGGCAAGCTGCCCACTTCTCCACACACATCGCATCTTCTAAAGATACGTGAGTCTTGCAAAGTACCAATGTTTAGACCCCGTTGTCATTATTTCTTCCCGGGAAGTGGGTCCAGTGCTGGGAGAGGCCAGCCAGATGGGGCGCGGCTCGGGGCCTCCTGCCTGCCCCCCGAGGGGCTGCTGCCTGTGGGCGGCCTGCCCCAGTTCCCCTCCTTCAAGGGCCGCCTGGCAGGCCATGCACCCGTCCATGTGCCGCCCCAGGCACATGTCCCCTGGGGGCGGCAGCTGCACTGAGCCCGGCGGCAGGTGCACTGGCCTGGGGTGGGCAGCTGGGAGGGCCTGTGCTGTGCCAGGCATCCTGGGGCACTTTCTGAGCCAGAGGGCGCAGCCCCCAGACAAGGCCGTGTGGGCCGAAGCTGGCCTCCCCTGGCTGGTGCAGGGCTGAGGCCCCCTGCTGTGCAGGCCATTGTCGTTTTGAATGGGCCACAGGGAGGGGAGTGTATTTCCTCTGCCCCAGGTCCCCTGTGCACCCCCAGATGCGCACATGGGTGCTCTGCAGAGTGGGGGCTGTGCTGGTGTACTAAGCACACGCGGCCTAGGGGCCGGTGGGCTGTAGCTCTTCTGACACCTGCAGATGCCCCGTGGGATGGATTCTCGCTCGCCCAGCCCATCTCCAGTCTTTGTACAACAGATGGCGCTCCCAGCATTCCTGTCGGGCAATTGAGTGACGTCTGTCCAGTTTCAGATAATGTGTCTGCAGCCTGCATCACCAGGAGGGCAATTGGCGGGAGGATGTTCATAGAACGTTGGTGTAGCATTCCAGCCAAGGAGGAACATCTCTTTCCTCATGTCTTTGACGACGACCTTATCAGACACTGGTTTGTGCTCATCTGATGAGTGGAAAGTAACAGCAGTGTGGTTGTATTTTGCTCCACATGGAGTGAAGCCTCTTACACATTTTAAGAGCCAGCTGTTTCCTTCCCTTGAACCGTGTGTTCACATTCTCTCGCATTCGATTCCTCCTGTTGCTGACGCGCAGGAAGAGATGTGCTGGCCACGCGTCCACCATGCCCACATGCACACGTTGGGGAGGTTGGCCCCTGGCCTGGGAGCCGAGCTGCAGCCTTTCCTCCAGTTCTTGTCACTGGTCTTTTGACTTGGCGCTCTGTTTTTGCTGTGAGACAGTCTTGCACTTTGTCACGATGGTTACTTTTTCCAGGCCTGGACTCAGTCGCGCTGAGAAACTGCCTTCCTGATTCTGAGTGTTATGGACCTCGCGTCTTTCCTCCGGCTCTTCCTTGGGCTCCTGTGTTGGGGTTTCTGTCCTGGGAGCCCCCGCTGGCTCTGCCCTGCTCCCCGTACCCCTGCTGCTTCTTCGCCACCTGGCACCTCGTGAGGGTCCGTTCTCTGTTGCTGCACCGCAGGCTATGAGCCCCAGGCTGGTTGTGTGCTGAGCCCACCCTGACAGTTGAGTGGGTTTGGGCAGGGCCAGCTGGGCATTGGTGTCAGACAGGAGGGGAGCGGCTGCCTCGGGTGAGGGGGGCCAGGGGGTGGCTGCAGCAGGGTTCCAGCCTCATGCCACCTGGAGGAGGTCAGGGGCTCTGCCCTCAGCCCCCATGTGCAGTGCGGACGCAGGAGACCCCACACCTCCAGATGGGCTGAGAGGCAGTCTCACCTGCCATCCAGCCCCCTCATCGTCACACCCGCAGTTGCCCTTTCCAGGCGCCCCCAGGATGGCCTCACCTATGGGGTCCTCTTGGACGCAGCAGTGTTGGCACCAGCTGGAGCTCAGTTGATTTTGGGAAATTCTGCCTGGGGGACATGCAGGTGGAAGGCTGCGGGGCTTCCACCGTGTGGCACCGTGTTCTGGACACAGCTGTGACATTCCTGTCTGGGGACCAGCGAAGCTGCCTTTGTGTGGGGAGTGTGGCTCTTCTGGTCTCTGGCACGGGGTCCTGGGCCCCTGCCTGTGTCCTACCCAGCCCAGCAGCTGTCCTCGGGCAGAGGCCTGGGGGTCCACAAAGCCCCTGGTGTCAGCCCTGCCGCCTCCCTCACCCCACTGCCCGCGGGCAGAACCCCAGCGCCATGCACACAGGCGCCTTCTCCCCAAGGCCATGCTGCCTCTCCATCTGCACCGCTTCGCAGCCACGAGGGGTGTGGCCTGTGCCTCAGGGACCTCTGGGGCTTCTCCAGCTCCAGTGCTCATGTTGGCCTCCCACAGTGCATTGGGGCCCTCCTGGCTCAGGGAGAGGAGAACCGGCCCTGTGGTGCCCTCTGCTCGGGCTCAAGCTGCCAGGGACACTATGTGGGTGCTGCCCTCACTCCCCCACAGCTCTCTGCTCAACCCTGAGGGCTCACTGATGCTGCGCTGGCTCTGAGCCCCCCAGGAGGAGCTCCTCACCCTGCCTCTGAGTGTGGAGGGGTGGGAGGGGATGTTCTTTCTGCTCTGCACCCCCAGACTCGGCCCACCTACCCTGGTGTCCCTGCGGCCTCCTTGCCCAGCTCCTGCCTGGGCCTCCTGTGAGCCTGGTCCCAAGCCTCAGTGCCCTGGCCTCCTGACCTTGGGGAGCTGACCAGAGAGGGTGGGGCAGGGCAGCTCCTTTGGGGGCCAGGGTCTGGGGCCTCAGGGCAGGTGACGGCCCTGCATAGCCCCCCCCCCCCCCCCCCCTCCCGAGTAGAGGCAACGATGCCCCTCCCCCCCATGGGCAGGGTACAGGAAGGGGGAGGGGCTTCAAAAGCTGGTACCCCAGGTTGTTCCCCGAGGAACCTGAACCTGCAGTGTCACTGCTGGGATCTGCTGGAGGGTGGAGTCCTAGGGGGCCCCACCCACATCCCTTCTCTGCAGAAGCTGCTGCTCTGGCGTCAGCCTGTGGCCGCCATGTGCCCCCAGGGCTTTCAAGGAGCAGCAGGAGGGGCCGGGACGTGGTGGGGCTCCAGTGTCTGGACGCCTGGCACCCCTAGTTCCCGTGGGCCAGCTGGGGTGAGGGTGGGGGCTTGTTTCCTGTGTGCTCCTGTGGGGGCTGTGAGCTCTGCTATGTGCAGGTGGGCTGAGGGTCTGGGCTGGATGTGCCTGGGGTCCCAGGGGCAGTGGGAGGCTGGTGGGTCTGAGCAGCGGGCAGGGCTGGCTCTGCAGGGTAAGCAAGTACAGGGGTGGGTGGGCCAGGGTGTGCTGGGTGTGCATCCTGTATGCCCTCAGACTACGCCCTGGCCAGGTCATCCTCCCAGGTGTGTGGGGGTCTCTAGTATCTGTTCCTTCCCTGTCATTGGTCAGGGACATCAAGGCTGAATCCCATGGGCTGTGACCTCCTGAAGGGAGTTCTTGGGGAGGGGCCAGTAGCCATAGGGGTGCCTGAGACCGTGCTCACTCTACAGCTGGTGTGAGGGCGGTGGCCTGAAGGGGGCCGAGCAGGATGCACAAGCAGTAGGCAGGGCAGGGTATTGGCTAGCAAGGTGGAGTAGGGGAGAGCAGGTACAGGGAGGAAGCCTGGTGTGCAAGGGCCCCAGGCCAGGCTGGTTCTTCTGCAGCCCCCATGGGGGCCTCTGGGGCGGTGCTCACCCTGGCTTCTCTGTGCCCAGGCTGACGGGCAGCGAGCCCCTGACCATCCTCCCGCTGACCCTGGAGCCAGAGGCCGCCGCCCACGCACACTACAAGGCCTGCGACCGGCTGAAGCTGGAGCGGAAGCAGCGGCGCATGTGCCGGCGGGACCCGGGTGTGGCCGAGACGCTGGTGGAGGCGGTCAGCATGAGCGCGCTTGAGTGCCAGTACCAGTTCCGGTTCGAGCGCTGGAACTGCACCTTGGAGGGCCGCTACCGGGCCAGCCTGCTCAAGCGCGGTGAGTGCGCGAGGCGTGCAGAAGGGGCAGCACCCTGGGCCTGGTCCCCTCCGCTGGGTCCGTGGGTGGGGCCGGCTGCCCTCCTGCCCGCCCACCTCTCACGCACGGCCGAACGGTGGCTGGCGGCGCAGGGCATTCTGGAAGCGTTGGCAGGGTCCGAGGCAGCGCTGATGGTTCTGGCCGCCTGCTGTGGGCCAGGGGCCAGCGCCTGGGCGTGAGAGGCAGGGGTCTAGCTGGCCCCCCGCCCCAGTACCAAGCCTCCGCCCCCAGGTCTCCTTCCGCAGGAAGGTGCTGCTTGGGACTCTGAGCGCCTCCACGGCCTTGTTTAAAATCTGGGGGCCTGAGGCCCAGGGCAGGGCAGGGTGGACCCCGGCCAGTCCGGGAGGTCGGAGACCTGGATGGATGGGTCTCCGTTTGCTGGGCAGAGCTGCGGCCACGGTGCTCGCGATTGTCTCCGGCCCGACCAGCCCTGTGCCTGCACATCCGCCGCCCTCCCTGGGTGTCCACACGGCCAGGCAGGGGTCCCCTCCCGAGTCGGACACTAGGAAGGATCCTTCCCGACTCTGCTCCGCTGGGCTGTGTGCTTGCGCTGGCCGTGGTTCGGCTGCCCCAGAGTGAAGTGGGACCGCGGCGTGCGCTGACTGGCCACTGCCTCCCGCAGGCTTCAAGGAGACTGCCTTCCTCTATGCCATCTCCTCGGCCGGCCTGACGCATGCGCTGGCCAAGGCCTGCAGCGCTGGCCGCATGGAGCGCTGCACGTGCGACGAGGCCCCGGACCTGGAGAACCGCGAGGCCTGGCAGTGGGGTGGCTGCGGGGACAACCTCAAGTACAGCAGCAAGTTCGTCAAGGAGTTTCTGGGCCGGAGGTCGAGCAAGGACTTGCGGGCGCGTGTGGACTTCCACAACAACCTCGTGGGTGTGAAGGCAAGCTGGGTGGGGGCACGAGGGCGGGGACAAGGGGCGGGGCAAGGCGGGGTGCAGTGGGGAGGGAAGGTGTGTGGGGGGCAGGCGGCTGGGTGCAGAGAGCACTGCGGGGCTGGGGTGCCTCTACTCCAAGGGGGTGGTGCCAGCCGGGTCCTGAGTCTTCCTGCCTGTGAGGTTCCTAACCTGCCAGACAGGTGGGGATCCTACTTGTCCCGGAGGGTGCCGAGGCGTCCCGTGCAGAAGTGTGGGGGAGGGGCCGTTAGGAGGTCTCCCAGCTGTTGGACCAGGAGGTTGGGGGACTGGACCCTGCCTGCCAGGGCCAAGGGGCAGGAGGTCTGGTCCCCAGGACCCTAGGTGGATGGCAGCACAGGGAGCATGTGGGTCAGGGGTTCTGGGGTGCAGCTGGCCCAAGTCGGGGGTGGGGAGTGCTTCTGTCTCAGAGGCCCTGGCTGCGGCCAGGCCAGCGCTCTGTTCTCAGGGAGCTCAACTCAGAAGTCTCAGGGGAAGAGGGACGTCTTGGCTCTCTATCTGGGGCTGCTGGCCACAGGCGTGGCTGGGCTTGGGGGCGCCTGGCTCCTGGCCACTCCCTGCAGCCCCTGGGCTCCCAGCCCACATGTTACCTTTCCTGTGGATGGAGCTTCCCAGCTCAACCAGACACCCCCCAGGGTTCAGCCTGGCCGGGATGTCAGGGGCCACCGGGGCTCCGGGGAGGTGGAGCCCAGCCTTTGGGTGCGGGGCGGTTGGCGAGGTAATTAGATTCAGCCTGGCTCTGAGTCCTCGTTATTGAGGAGCGAGTTCTGAGTCCTGTGCTTATTAAAGAGTCAATTTCCTCCTTTTTCGACTGGGCTCTGGCTCGTCTCTGTCTCAGGAGGGGGGTGTGGGTGGATTAAATCCCGGAGGCGAGGCTGGCTCTTTCCTGTGCCTCACCCTTTTGTAAGCTATTGATGAAAAGTCAGAACATGAAAAGTGCTCCATTAGCTGTGTTGGGCCTGGGTAAGCAGCGTTTTAATTAAATTTGTCCGGGCTTCTCAGCAGAGTGTCATTAAATGTGATTCTTCTGTTGCTTGGCTGGAGGACGGGGCTGGGTTTCTTAATCCTCTTTGAGCCGGCCCTCCCTGGGGGTGGTGTGGGACCTCAGCCTGGGGCTCCCCCCATTCCCCCGCTGTCCCTCCAGGGGCCCAGTGCGGGCCATCGGACAGGAGGCCCCTGGGGCAGCTGGCCTGACTCCATGGCTTTGCAGGGACCCCAAGTCCTGGGAGGGGAAGGACCTGGCCTGGGACTCAGGCAGATCCAGATCCAGAGTGAGGCTGGTGCTTCCCTCTGGGGCGGTGCTGGGGACTCTCCCTCCTTCCAAGTTACTGTCACGGTCGGGTGCTGGGTGGCACCTGCATCCGCAGTACACCTGGTCCCGATGCGCAGGCAGAGATGTGGTCAGCTCAGACGCACACTCTGTTGGCAGTGGCCAGTCCTGTCCACTAGGTGAGCTGACCTGCTTGTCCTCAGCTCTCCTGGGGGCAAACTGCTGAGACCAGACTTGGAGCTCCCAGTGGGTTACTGATGGCGGGCTAGGGGGTTGGCGTGTGAGCACTTGCAGAGAGCAGCCTCGGACGCAGGAATGGGAAGGGAGGGTCTCAATGAGGTGGAGGCCACCTTGGAGGGATGGGGGGGGCCACTCTGGAGGCATGTGCTGGCCGTGGGGCTTCTGTCTGGGCATCCATGGCTTGGAGAGGGAGGGGCCGTGCACGAGTCTGGGAGCCTGGGCAGTGGGTGATGATGCTCTGGGCTGGGCCTGGGCCTGGGGCTGTGGGGTCTGGCCCTGAGGTGGGTGGCTTACCAGCCCCTCCGGTGGTATTGCGGGGGCTGCTCTGTCCCTTGTGCCCACCTCCCTCCCTCCCACCAGGTGATCAAGGCCGGAGTGGAGACCACGTGCAAGTGCCACGGCGTGTCGGGCTCCTGCACCGTGAGGACGTGCTGGCGGCAGCTGGCGCCCTTCCATGAGGTGGGCAAGCGCCTGAAGCACAAGTATGAGACCGCCCTCAAGGTGGGCAGCACCACCAATGAGGCCACGGGCGAGGCAGGCGCCATCTCCCCGCCGCGGGGCCGGGCCCCAGGGACAGGTGGTGGTGACCCCCTGCCCCGCACACCAGAGCTTGTGCACCTGGACGACTCGCCCAGCTTCTGCCTGGCTGGCCGCTTCTCCCCGGGCACCGCTGGCCGCAGGTGCCACCGAGAGAAGAACTGTGAGAGCATCTGCTGTGGTCGTGGCCACAACACGCAGAGCAGAGTGGTGACACGGCCCTGCCAGTGCCAGGTGCGCTGGTGCTGCTACGTGGAGTGCAGGCAGTGCACGCAGCGGGAGGAGGTCTACACCTGCAAGGGCTGAACCCGGGCCGGCCCGGCTGCTGTGGCGGTGCAGGCAGTGCACGCAGCGGGAGGAGGTCTACACCTGCAAGGGCTGAACCCGGGCCGGCCCGGCTGCTGTGGTGGTACAGGCAGTGCACGCAGTGGGAAGAGGTCTACACCTGCAAGGGCTGAGCCTGGGCCGGCCCGGCTGCTGTGGTGGTGCAGGCAGTGCATGCAGCAGGAGGAGGTCTGCACCTGCAAGGGCTGAGCCCCTGGGCTGGGTGCCCACAGCACATTTGGGCGTGAGGCCGGGGCCGGAGCCCAGGGGTCAGCTGGGTTGGCCGTCTCTGCCCCTTTGTGTCTTCCTTCAAGGGCCCTGTCTCACGCTTGCATCCCCTCTGCTCAGCCCTGACCCCGAACCCGAACCTGACCCGAGGGTGCTGCACCCATGCTTTCCAAGCTGTGTCTGCCCCTCAGTTGCCAGTTCCCAGGGGCCAATCCCCTCTCTGCTCTGGGCTCCCATGAGGAGTCGGCTGCACCTTCCTGACCACACAGGGCCTCTCTGCGGCCACCTGGCTGTCCGGCACCAGCACTGGCTTAGAGAGTCAAACCACTAGGAGAGAGATGGCCGCCTCCCCCGTGCCGGCACACTGCCGTCCCCGACATCGAGCACTTCTCTTTGGAGTGATATCAGTGACCTTTAAGTTATTTTTATTTAACTAATATATAATTATTATTTTCTCCTTTCTGGCAGTCTCCCAGGCTGCAGCTCTTCCCTCTTGGCCAAGCCTGGTCTGGAGTACCCTGCCCCCCCCCCCCCCCCCACCTCTTGCCTGATCTGCTTTGTTCTTTGAAACCACTAAATTGAGAAAGATGTCACTGTTGTTTGTGAAGAAGTAAAACGAGCTCAGTCTGGCCACTGCCTTCAGGGCTTTTGGAAGCCAGGTCCCATGGTCCCCCCACTGCCCCCAGTGAGGCGGGAGATGGGGGGGGGGCGCAGGCGGGCCCTGCTGTGCACCCTGTGGGTGCAGGATCTTGCACTCTGGGCTTTGAAATGCAGATTCTGGGGCCAAGTTTGGCCTGCTCTACCCCCAAGGGTGGGCATGGGCAGAGGGGCAGGGTCAGACCCTTGGGGGGTTCATTTCACCAGGAAGGCACAGCTTGCCCTGTCACTGCCGGGGAGGCAGGGTGGGGACAGGCATGAGTAGAGAGGTATGGTCTGGGATATGGTGAACAGAAGCTGTTCCCCGGGACATGCTTTTGTCTTTTCAGGGAGGGGAGAAGGATGGCCTGACCTGGTTTGAGTGTGTGTGTGCATACATGTGTCTGAGCTCATGAATGTGCATGTGTGCATGTAAGCACATTTGGTGTGCATGCGTGCATGAGTGTGTGTGTGTGGTATCTGTGCATGAGCATGTGTGATTGTGTGTGCCTGAGTGCGACCACATGCACATGTTTGTGCATGAGAGTGCATGTGCATACAGGGGTATTTGCGTGTGCATGAACATGTGCATGTGTGGTATGTGCTCTGTGCATGAGCATGTGTGTGTGCATGTGTGTGAGCATGTCTGTGTGTGTGCGTGGTGTGTGTGCCTGTGTGCACTATGTTGGCATGGTCAGGGGTTAGCCTCCGCCCTCTACCCTTCCTCCCTCCGATGGGTCCCTCTTTCCCACCTCGGCATGAATGGCAGCTTTGGCTCCTGGAGCCTCCAGCCCTGGGCCCCTCCTGCTGGCTCAGTGGCTGTGCTGCGAGGCTGCGGGCCAGGGTTTGGGTCAGTGCAGAGCTGGGCGGCGGCATGGACGTGGGAACTACTGAGCGAGGGGGTTCCTTGGAGTCTGGGGGGCTCCAGGAACCCCAGGGGACTGTGTTTTTTAAAGAAAACCTATTTATGTTGATATGGGTCTCTTTGTCCCTGTTTCATAGTGTAAATAGTAGTTATTCTCCTGTGGTCCAGAGAAAATCCCCGTGAATAACTGTGTGCAGACGGGGTCATGCGGAGGTCCATCCACCAGAAGGGAGAGAGGGTGGGCTCCCTCGTGGTGAGTGATGTGGGTCTGTGCCTCCATCTCCTACAGGCCTGGCTGGAGACAGCTTGGGGTACTAGGGTGCATCCTGATTGTCCCCAAGTGTCCCCACCTGCTGGGGCCCAAGCGGGCAGAGCTGCCATGCTCCAGGATGAGACTGTGGCCAGTCACTGCTGGGTCAGGAAAGGTGGAAAGTCAGAGGAAGGCTATTTTTTTTAATCAAATACCACATTTAGTTCTATGTCATAAATATTAAGAAAAGTATTTTTTTAAACAAGGCAGACTGAAAACGTCTGCTGGCTGGTTTATGTATAAATAAATATATATCAGAATGTTTTGCTAAGTGAAGCGCAGCTCCCGCCAATGGAGCCTTGTGTTAATGTGCTCCTCTTCCGTGTGGCAGAGAATCTGTAGAAGAAAACGCGTCCTGTGGTGGGCTCAGCCTGTCGGGGGCTGCGGGGGCGGGAGCCACGCTGAGGGCCAGGCAGGTCCGGCCCCCTGCTCCCCGCCGGTCCAGTCACGGGACACGTGGGCTTTGGACTTGGTGACACCTGGTCCGAGGGGCGGGAGGAGAAGGGCATTCACACCCGGGAACTCGGCTCTGTGTCAGAGTCTCGTGCGAGCCTGTCGATTTCTCTACCTCATCTGTACAGCGAGTAGGTGTGCACTCGAGTGACTTGGAGAATGTATTTATTTAACAGCTTGTATAACAGAACAGAAACAAGTGGAAACACTAAATAAATGTATTTTAAATTATAGCTCCATCTCACCTGCTTTCGGAGGGATTCTGGTGGCCCCGGGAGGAGGGCCTGGGGAGGTGGGGGAACAAACTGGTCTGTTGAAGGCCAGGCACAGCCCAGCCCATCTTGGAGGTTAACAGGTGGAGGGTCTGCAGCTCTGGTGGGCAGAGACTGAGGTTCCCGCATGCCAGGTGGCTCCATGGATCCCAAGGCTGGCACTGGGGCCCATGTGCCCAGCTCTGTCCAGCTGGCCTTTGTCCCAGCATACCTCACATGTGTCCTCAGGGAGGCTGTGAGAGCCTTGACACCCTCGTTAGTACCAGGAGTGCCTGTCCAGGCCTTGTTCTCCTCTCCCCTCCAGAGCAGGGGCTCTGTTTCCTGTATTAGCCTCCAGTTGCAGCCGAAACGACGACCACTCATGGGGGCATCCATGACAACGGCCACAGGGGGCTACAGCAACGGGAACGTGCTCTCTCCCAGATCCCTAGTCCAGAAGCCAGAGATCAAGGTGTCACCCGGCTGCACTCCACTGGTGGCTGTGTTGTCACTGGTCCCTGCCTCTGTTGTCACGCAGCCTCTCCTCACCTTCCCTTCTTCTCCCTGTCTGTCCCCTGTGAGGAAGCCTGTGGTGGGACATGGCCACTTGGACAGTCCAGGATGCTCTCATCTCAAGATCCTTACCCAAGTGCATGTGCAAAGGGCCAGTTTTCAGATGAGGTCATGCCCTGAGGCCCAGGCAGACATGAACTTTGGGGGCACAGCTCCACTGACTATAGTCCTGGGCCCAGAGCGAGGGCAGGCGCTGGGGGTACACTGCGGGGTGGGCAGAGTGTGCCCTCTTCGCTCCATCAGGTAGCAAGACAGCCTTCTCTCTCCTGGGTGACTCTTCCCCCTTCACCTCAAGGCCCAGGTCCTTCGAGAGGTCCCAGAGCCACCGCGGTGCAGCTCATCGCCCAGCGCACGGGGCACCTGTGGTAGCCACTCTCTCCCTGCCCAGGCCAGCCTCTGCTCCCCCCTTCCCTGAACCTGCAGCCTCTTCTGGAAGGAGGCCCCTCACACCTCCTCACAGCACAGGGGCCTGACAAGGCCCAGTCCATTTGTCCATCCACCAGCTGAGTCTGGGGTCCTCTGGGCACAGCATGCCACCCCCCAAGGGGGTGTCCTGTCCCCAGCCTCTTTGCTGGCCTGTCTTCTCTCGAGCCCGCATCGTCTGTCCCCTCACAGTTGTGACGTGCCCTGCCCCATCCCTGGCAGTCCCCTCTCCTGGGAGGACGCCTTCCTGCCTAATTGGTGCCGCCTGAGCCGCGGGGCCCCCAGGGAAAGGGGCTGTGCCTGAGGAATGTGGACTCTCTGCCTGGTCTGTCTGCTCAAGCAGAAGGGCCACGGCGCCCTCTCAGGCCCTGTGGATGCTGCCATGGAGGAGAGGCTGGGGCAGCTCCACAAGGCCCTAGCCGGGCACCGGGCTCTGCAGGTGAAGGATGGCGGCAGGGGGTGGGGGGCTTGAGGACAGCCTGCTACCTGGGGGACCCGTGAGGGCAGCGCCTCCTCATTGCACACTGTGGAAACCAAGGCTTCCTCCCCTGGCACGGCCGCTGAGGGGCGGGAGGGGTCTGTGAGCTGCCGAGCAGAGAAGATGGCCTGAGTGGGGCCGTCCTTCCTGGGCAATGGGAGCTGAAACGGTAGCTGAAACCAGCTGGGTGCAGGCTGGGTGGTGGGGCCAGGCCGCAAAGGGGAGAAGGGGCCAGCCAGGCAGCACAGGGTGGACGGGCCACTGTGCACGGCCTCCCGTCAGGCCGACCTCCTCCTGCCCGGCACACAGCTCCCTGCCGAGGAGACCTCTCTGGACACCTGGTCACGCCCTCGATTCTGGGCTCCAAGTGTGGTGGATATGCTGTGTGCATCTGGCTAGTCTTGTGCATGTCTGTGTCCATGTGTGCATGTGTGCGTGTGTGAGAGCATGTGGGGGGCTGGATCCATGTGTCTGTGAATGTGTGTGTGCGTGTGTACATGGCCTGTGTCTGCCTGCACGCATGTGCACACTGTCTCTCTCCTCCTGTCCAGCTGCTGTGGTCCCTCCCGCCCTGTCTCTGGCCTCCTCCAGCTGACAACTCCCGCTGGCCTGGAGCCTGAGGCAGAAGCAGGCCCCCTCTGACCACATCTGCCAGGTGGGCAGAGACACCTGGGCGGCTGTGAGGTGTGTCCCGCCCACCCGCCCGGGTCAGGCGAGAGGCCCCAGGAAGTTCCTAGAGGACAGGGCATCCCTCCGGCTGGCCGGCAAGGCCACTGGGGTGCAGAGGACCAGAGGAAAGGAGCCCGGCAGGGCCCAGGCTGCTCAGAGCCGCTTCCTGCCCAGCAGCCTCAGGTGCCGTTTGCAGGTGGGGAAGCAGCCCAGGATGTACAGGTGGCCAGAGGCAGGTCTGGGCTCCAGCCCAACCAGGCCCTGCTGGGAAGGGTGGGCACAGTGGCAGGAGACGGCTGGGATTAGGTAAGAGTCGAGTTAGGTAATGTCTCAGATGCCGGCATGGTGGGAAGGTGTTCAGCTGGATCCCGCCCGCCCCGGGCTGACTGCAGACTGAGGATAAGGTGGAGAGGCAGATGGGGGGAGGGAGGGGGTGGAAAAAGTGAGGCCAGTGCCCGGACAGCCTGCAGGCCACAGCCGGGCCCCATGTCCCTCACCGTGGGACCCATTAAGACCACGAGAAGGAGTGTTCACTGCCCATTGGACCTGGCTGGGCTGCACACAGCAGGATCTCAGGGAGCAGCCCCTGGGGGTGGGAAGAGGCCGCTCAGGAGGGCCCAGGGCCCTCAGCATGGAGATGCTGAAAGCTGGGAGGCCGTGGGAGGGTCAGGGCCACCTCGGCCCCATCACCTGCCCTGCTCTGGGGGTCTCAGCACCCCCCCTTCAGGGGAGACCCCATCTGTGGGGGCTGGGCTGCTGCGACAGCCACAGGATGGACAGGATGCTGGGGCAGCGGGCAGCGGGCTTGTGTGCTGGTCTTCTGGACATCCAGGCCGACCAAGGCTGCCCCTGCCTTGACCTGCCCTCCTGCTTCTGAGCTCCTCCGTCCACTGCCTATCTCCACCCCACCTGTGGCTGCCTCCCTGCCTCCTCCGGCCCCCATGGGCTGCCCATGGACCCCCAGGTGGGACAGACGCTCTGCAGAGCCTGGCCCCCCTGCCCAGGAGATGGGGCTGCATGCCTGGGGCTGTCCCACCTGCCTGAGGTCCCAGGCAGAGGGAGACTCCAGTCTGGTGACAAGTGTCCTGGTCTCACATGGTCTTGCCCTTGCCTGGCTCCCGGGCCTCAGTTTCCCCATGACACCTTGTAGGTGGGGCTGACAGTCATGGCTGCTTCCTGACAGACCAGGATTCTGGGTTGGGCCAGGCCAGAGGGTCAGGTGGAGGGGAAGCTGGGGTCCTGGGTAAGCTGCTTCCCCTGCACAGCAAACACCCCTATGGATGGACTGGAGGAGGGTCCAGCAGGTTTCCACGGGAATAAGACCAAACAAATAATCCCCCCAACAGGCCAGCAGGGCCCCTGTGGTGATGACCTCATCTGCCCACCAGTCCGGGGCTGTGGGGGGTCCCGGGCTGGCAGGAGCTGCACCGTCCTGTGTTTGTGTTGGGCCCTTGTCCATGGAAACGCCAGGCTGGGGGGCCAGAGCTGGGGGCTCCTGCTGTGGTTATTAGCTGGGTAGCCAGAGGCCCCCTCCCCAAGCAGGGGGGAGAGAATGGGAAAAGGAGTGGGGGCAGAGGAGGGAGGAGGAGGAAGAGGACAGGAGAGGAGGAGGGGAAGGTGGGGAGAGACGGGGCGGGGCTGGGGGAGGAGGAGGAGGGGGGGGAGGACACAGTGGCGGCTGTGGTGGCCCAGATGCCTCCCTGGCAGGGCCTTGGGGAGGAGGAGGGACGAGCTCACCAGGCGGTGCACAGGCTGCGTGGGACCCCGAGGGGTCCGGGCCTGGCTGGGTGAGGGCCTGGGGCACCGGGCAGGGACCAGCCAGCAGGGCCTCTGTGGTGTGGATTTTTTTTTTTTTTATTAATGTTATGATAGATTACAACCTTGTGAGATTTCAGTTGTACATTTTTGTTAGTCATGTTGTGGGTACACCACTTCCCCCTTTGTGCCCTCCCCCCACCCCCCCTTTTCCCTGGTAACCACCGATCAGATCTCCTTGTCAATATACTAACTTCCACCTATGAGTGGCGTCATATAGAGTTCGTCTTTCTCTGACTGGCTTATTTCCCTTAACATAATACTCTCGAGGTCCATCCACGTTGCTGCGAATGGGCCAATTTTGTCTTTTTTTATGGCTGAGTAGTATTCCATTGTGTATATATACCGTATCTTCTTTATCCAATCATCAGTTTCTGGGCATGTAGGTTGGTTCCACGTCTTGGCTATTGTAAATAATGCTGCGATGAACATAGGGGTGCAACGGACTCTTGAGATTTCTGATTTCAGGTTCTTAGGATAGATACCCAGTAATGGGATGGCTGGGTCATAGGGTATTTCAATTTTTAACTTTTTGAGAAATCTCCATACTGTTTTCCACAGTGGCTGTACCAGTTTGCATTCCCACCAACAGTGTATGAGGGTTCCTTTTTCTCCACAACCTCTCCAACATTTGTCGCTCTTGGTTTTGGATGTTTTTGCCAATCTAACGGGTGTAAGGTGATATCTTAGTGTAGTTTTGATTTGCATTTCCCTGATGATTAGCAATGATGAACATCTTTTCATGTGTCTATTGGCCATATTCATATCTTCTTTTGAGAAATGTCTGTTCATGTCCTCTGCCCATTTTTTGATCGGGTTGTTTGTTTTTTTGTTCTCCGTGGTGTGGATTTTATCAGGCGTGACCAGCACCCTCAGGTGACTCTCCCCAACTTTGAAGACAGTTTCTGAGGGGCCGCGAGGGGCCGTGGGCCGCGGGGGTTCGTGGGGCCGTGGGGCCGCCAGGGGTCTTGGGGCCTCCGGGGGAACTCCTAACTGCTGGTTAGCACACTTGCCGTCTTCTGCCTGCAAATATCCCATCTGTGGTGACCCTAGACCACGTGCTCCCGGGTGCTCCTAAGGGCCCTCACCGCCTCCGACCTCCGCAGTCAGCGCCCTGCGTCTCATGCAGCTGTTGGGTCCTGCCCTGGACCTGGGCCATCGCTGGGTCAGGACGCACAGTCCGCCCCTGGGAGTGCCCCGCCCCCCTCATCCAGTACGTCTTTGCTCCCAAAGGAAAACTTCCTTCTCGACTTCAGGTTCACTCTTTGCTGTCGGCAAGGACATGTGGATCTTGTGCAATGCGCCCTGTGACCTGAGCGCTCAGGGATTCCAGGTTCCGCAGGTGCCTCCACGCTCTCCCCATCCGTCTATGCAGGCGCCCTAGCTCCCTGGACTCCAGGGGATTTAGACAGAAGGAAAACGTGATCACAGAGCCACTCTCGGTGTTCTCAGGAGATAGGCAAAAAGTGACATTGGAAGAAACAGAAGTAATTCAGGGCACGGAAGGGAGTGTCAAATAAACTTGTTAGTGTCACTAGAGAGATTTGTGACAGAGTTACACAGACAACAATAGAACCTATGGAAAAGGAGCCATAAAACAAATGTGAACGTTGGAAATGAAAATATGGCTAGCAAAATAAATACTATTTTTTCAATAAAAATTTGAAAGATAGTTCCAAAGAAATCTAGTGAGAAAAAAATAGGCCAGCGTCTCCTTGGCTATCTTCCAGCTGTAGTGGTCACCTGACAGTTTTGGCCAATGAGGTGTGGTGACAAATTCCTGTGGAGAGGGTTCCTTCTCTAATAAAAAGGCAAAGCTTGCTAAGACAATGCCTATTTTGCTCATCACCTCTGCCTTTCTGCCCTTTTCCTGCTTGGAGCACAGGCTGTGATGGAGGAGTTGCAGCAGCCATCCTGGGATCATGAGTATGGAAGCCACACATGAAGGATGAAGGAGCAAAAATAGAACAGCCTGAGGTTCCCACTGACCCCGTGGAGCTCTTGCACAAACTCCACACTGTCTCTTCCATTTCTGGTGTGTGCATATGATTTAAAACAAATGGACATCTATTTGCTTAAACTCCCGTTGGTTGAGTTTTGTTACCTGCCACAGATCATTCCTAACTTGTGTGCACATAGGGCCCGAGGGTCAGACAGACATTGGACATTGTCAGCAACTGGGCGGCACTAGACTAAAAGAGAGCCACACCTTCAAGCTCCAAGGGACAGTCGTGTCCACCCTAGAGGTCCCCGCCCAGCCAGGCTCGCACAAGACCCAGAACAGAGCACTCGGGGGCAGGCAAGTTCTCAGAAAGTTCACTTCCGTTACACACCCTTTCTGGTAAATTGTTTGAAGGGCTGCACAGAGCAATTTGGGGGATGTGGAGAACAAGGTTCCACCCTGGGCAGTGGGAGCCCCAGGGTGGGGCAGACGTCCTAGGACTGATGAACTCAGCGTGAGCAGGTCCTCGTGAAAAACACAAACAGGGCCTCTCCTGGAGCTCGGGGAGAGGGCCCAGAGGGCGCACAGGGTCCCATCTGAGGGCACCAGCGCTGGCTGACCCGAAGCCAGCCCAGCGTCCTCGCTTCCTGTTCTCTCTTTTAGTTCTAGAAGGACTCTTTAGAAACATGTATCTTGTGTCTAAGAGATGTTTATCCCAGTCCAGCAAGTAAATGCTTGTCTCATCATCTCGCTCGGCTTCCCTCCTCCTCCTCTACGCAATCCAGGAAAATTATGTACAATTTTCTCCCTTATTGTACCTTTAAATTTTGCTTGATTTAAAATAAATTTCATCTCTTTAAAAAGTCACCCTAAACGTGAAGGAGCTGTGGACAGTCTCACAACGTGCCAAGGTGGCCAAGACAAGGAAGGACAGGACATGTGGCTGGATTTGGCCCCAGCAGGTCAGCGGCCGCAGAGTGACTTCCAGAGAGGTGGACAGGGGTGCCAAGTGCAGACCCCGGGGCCAGGCTGGGCAGGGGCGGTGGGGGGAGAGTGGGAGGGTCCTGGGGCCTTTTCTTGAGAGTCATTCATTCGTTCACGCACTCGTTCCACAAGCGCTTGTTGGCACCTGGTCTAGGCAGGCGCTAAGACCAAGGAGGCAAACGTTAGCGCTGAAACTGCAGCTTGATGGAGGGAGATGGACTTGTGAACACCCCGTGAGAGCACAAGCCACAGGGAGACAGGCTGCTGACGCATTCCGCTGGGCGACGGTGGGGAGAAGCCGGCCCCAGGGTCTGCCCACAGAGGCTCCTGCCAGCACCGAGGAAGCACGCCACTGCTGGGAATGGGGCCTGCAGCGTGAGGTGTGGACGCGCCCAGAGGCCCAACAGACCCGAGGGCGGGACCTCGGGCATGTGAACTTGTGTACGTCCATGTGTGAGAGTGAGTGTGCATGTGAATGTGTGAGTGAGCACGAGTGTGTACGTCCATGTGTGCAAGCATGTGCCTGTGAGTGTGTGTGTGCCTGTGAGCATGTGAGCGTGTGTGTGTCCATGTGTGCG
>NC_060273.1:135268161-135271061 GCF_021613505.1 Equus quagga
GTCCATGTGTGCGAGAGTATGCGAGCATGTGCCTCTGAGTGTGTGTGTGCCTATGTCAGTATGTGAACGTGTGTATGTCCATGTGCGTGAGTGTGTGCATGTGAGTACGTGTGAATGAGCCAGAGCGCTGAGAGGGGCCCGTGGTGCTGTGAAGCCAATGCTCCCTAGCGGGTCACTAAGGTTCTGGGAATCTGCATGTCCTGGGCAGCTGGAGCCAGGCCTGGAAGCTTCCGGAATGTGGAGCTGGAAGCTGCCTTCCCTCCTGTAGGCCAGGTGCTCAGGGTTACCCGGGCGCCGGTATGTGGACCGCTGTGTGAAAGCGATGGCAATCCAGCCCCACCAGCTCGGGGCAGGCGTGGTCCTGGGGGCCCTGGGCTCAGTCCCCACGACCGTCTCTGTGTGGCTGAGGCTGCATCGCATCTGCAGTCTGCGCTCTGAAGAGCTCGCTCCTCCGTGTCTGCGCCCACCTCGTGTGTGTCTGGCTCAGGCCTGGGGCCCATAGGGCAGGTGGGACTCTCATGGAGCTCATTTCTGGGAGGCCCAGAGATGGCGAGCACTCCCTGAAGGTCACACAGCAGGTTGGGAGGAGGGACACTGGTCACCGTCACTGGTGATGGTGCCCGCAGCCAGTGGGGCGGGGAGAGGGCCCTTCTAGGCCAAGTGGCTCACCAGGGCCACATACGAGAATGTGTGAAACCGAGGAGGACCTGGGGCTGTAAAGGGTTATTTCGGGGCGTCTGGGCCCGTGTGGTCCTCTCCTGGCCGCTGCCCAGTCCGATTCCTGCGGAGTATGTGACTCGCTGTGCTCAAGAAGATTTCACTGGCCGAGCCTGGGCTGGACTCTTGCGTCCCTGCGACTGGGAGGGACTCTCAGCACAGGGTATGCAGTGGTGCTCAATGCGTGTTCACAGTCACAGGCGGGGCCACGGAAGCTGAGGGAGAGCTGAGGGCAGCTGGAGCGCCCGGGACGCTGCCCTGTGAGGCCCCCGAGGTGCCAGCCTGCTCTCTACACACGGCTCGGCTTGGAGGAGGCCCAAGGTGACATCTGGGGGCAGCGACGGGCCTCCCTGGGCTGGGACTGTGGGGGGTCCCTGCCTCCCGCTGTGGCCCGGGTGGCGGCGTCCTGCAGAGCGGCTCCTGGGCCCAGGTGTTGGGAGGGCTGGTCCCGCCTCAGCCTCAGGCGGAAGGTTTCTGAACAGCTGGGGCTTGGACTGGATTGGGGACACGCTCCAGCGGGCGCCGGGAATGCAGGGCCAGCTGTGCGCTAGCTGAGTCCTGCCTCTCCCCAGGCCCCGAGGGCGGGAGCCGCCCGGCGGGCACACCGAGGTCATCCGCTGGAATGGGCTTGGCTCTGGGCTCAACGGGTAGCTGGACTGACGGGCCCTTCTGATCACAGCCAGGGCCACAGACCAGACCCCGGGGCAGGGCCGTGTCCCCCAGCCGACCCCGGGGCAGGGCCGTGTCCCCCCAGCTGACCCCGGGGCAGGGCCATGTGCCCCCAGCCAACCCCGGGGCAGGGCCGTGTCCCTCCAATGGACCCCAGAGCAGGTTCTAGATTCTGGGAGCCTGGCTTTTCTGAATCCACACCTCCCCCAGGTCGGGTCTGAGACCCCAGAGACCTTGGGAGTGGAGGATGGGTGGGATGAACGGCCCTCCCCTCGCCCCACAAAGCCTCTGGTCTCCTCACCCTCCCCAGCCTGCTGCAGCTGTGGGGTGTGGGGAGCCCCCTTGCTCACCTGGAGCAGCCCCGGGCCCCTCTGGCTGCCACGTCGCAGGGACAGAGTCCCTGTCTGCCTGGGTGGCCACGGCAGAGGGTCTGGGTGGGGTCCATAAAGCTGGCCTGCCCACTGGCTTTGCTCCCCGGGCTGGGCTGGGGCCTGAGGCCCCCTTGCCCTCTTGGTGCCCAAGGGCACAGGGTCAGGCTTAAGACCAGGGAAGCCTCAGCCTTTGGGCCCAGAGCCAGGCTGGCCCCAGCCCCTGGGTGCGGGTGTCAGCAAGGAACACCTGGAGCTGCACTGCCGGCACCACATGGGGATGCAAATGTGAACCGCCTACAGCTGATGCAGAGTCCCCGAGACCCGAGCAGACCCTGGTCCGGGCTGTGGTCTGGAGGGGTCATTTCTTGTGGATGCTGGAGCAAGGGGTCAGCCAGCTAGGACTGGAGGTTGCCTGGTGCCCTCGTCGACAGCTCCCCTTGGGCTCTCTCCTGGGCACTCCCTCCCACACCTCCCTCTCCCCTGGCATCCATACCTGTGAGGCTGGTCTTCCCCCCAGAAAGCTGGGGGCTGCCTCTTCCCACGGTCAGCCTGAGCACTCTCCTGCGGCTCTGCCCCACTGGCCAGGGTACCCCCTTCCTGTGGCCCACACCCCTTCAAGCCCTCTGAACTCCGCCTGGGCCATCCCGACCCTCTCATCTGCCTGGCGACATCCCGTTCTGCAAGACTCAAGGCTGCCACCGCCTCCTGCAGACAGCCTTCCTGGATTGCTTGCCCAGGCCGAGGAGTCTCTGAGTGAGAATGTTTCTGTTCTCAGTGGGGCGGGTCTGCCCTGCGCTCAAGGACGGCGGCACATAAACGATGCCCACGGGGAGAGGGGCCGTCTGGGGTCATGGTGGGTGGCTGTGGAGAGCTGGGGGACGGTTGCGGCGGCCCTCTGTCTGCTGGGTGCCTCCCCGGCTGGGCTCGCGCTTTGAGGGAGGCCTAACAGGCCGTCTGCAGCCCCGGGAGCAGCTCCAGAGCGGACGACGGTCCGGCCAACTGCCCGGAGCCCGGGGGCGTGGGGCTGAGCCGCCCACCCGACGACACTGCGCACTGCCAGGGGCTGAGTGGTGAAGTCACCCTCCTCCCCAGCCCGGGCGGGCGTGGCCGGATTGGGCAGACCCTCTGTGGGCCCAGCGGGGG
>NC_060273.1:135271071-135297270 GCF_021613505.1 Equus quagga
GGGGCCTGTGGGGAGGCGTGGTCGCCTGGGGCACTGGGGCAAGGCCTTAGGAGGGAGGTCGCTCACTGGTAGCTTGGCTGCTGGGCTGTCGGGTCCCTCATGAGGAGCCCGGGGCCCCGTGGGAGGGGCCCACACCATGGGTTCCATCACGTAGCTGCACGGGATGGATGAGGAAGTGGGGCTGCGCCTGACCCCAGAGGGCGGGGCCTCGGGGCCTGAGGGGCCTCGGGTTGGGGGGGGCCCTGCATCAGGAGGGGCCACCCCAGGGCTGGCGTTTCCCAGGCCAGGCGCCCGAGGGCCCTGGAGGCTGAGCTCAGACGTGTGTCCCCATTTTACAGAAGGGAAAGCAGCCCAAGGGCACAGATGGCCCTACGAGACAGGGACCAAGGAGACAAGCTGAGGGCAGCCAGCAGCGGGGCAGGCTGACGATGGCCCTCATGGCAGACCTAGGCCCGACCAACCAACGTCAGAAGAGAACCTTCCAGAAGGGGAGACAGCGACCAAGAGCCCAGGGCAGAGGCATAAGCAACTTGAGAAAAAGGCCAACGATGGAGAAAGCTGGATCCCACGAGCAGGGACGGGCACTGAGAGGGTGCGTGGTCACCAGGCGTGGGGATGGGAACGCTGTGGTACTCCAGATAGTAGGGACACCTCACAGTCCTTGGCTGCCCATTTCCCAGCCACTTATGGGTTTGTCCACCCCACCCACCCCACTGGTCCACATGTGGCCACATGGAAACCTTGCCTCCTTCAGCTGCTGGTCCGTCTGCTGTCCCCCTGCCATGCCTCGGGCCTGTGCGCTGAGGGCCCAGGACGTGATCTGTGGACTCTGGCTGACCACAGCCACGGGCTATGCAGGCTAGCGCTCCTTGGGGCTGTTGCTCCTTGAGCCCCTATGCACAGCGGCTGCTCTGTGCCTCCTCACGGGGTCTTGGCCACGCCATGTGGCAGCTCAGGGCCCTCTCTCCCTGGGACGAGAGGATCCCTGGTACTGAAGCCGCACCCCTGCTCAGCCAGAGGCCCCTCGGCCTGGTGGCCTCCTGTGGGCGCAGCCAGGGCTGCAGCCAGCACCCACCTGCCACCTCTGGAGCTGGCCGGGGGTCAGCCGGCCTGCTCCCCTGCTCCGGGGTCCCTGCTGCCCAGTGTCTGTAAGGTGGGGCAGAGGGGCAGCTCGAGATGTGGGCGCGAAGGACCCGGGCTGCTCTGTGAGGGCTGATCCCGAGACTCCAGCGGGCTGGCTGTGAGGTCTGCAATTCCACCTGCTTCAAATTGAGCTGCGGCACACTGCTCAGTCCGCCTCCCAGCCCCTGGCCGCCCCCTCGCCCACCGCGTGTGAGGGGAGGGCCTGTGGGTGCCCCATGGAAATGTGGGTGGCCAGGCACCTTGGCAGAACCTTGCACAGCCCTCTGTGCACATGGGACCCGAAAGCTCAGATGGGTGGGCTCACTGCCTAGTTCCCTGCTGCTCACTGTCACCGTCCACAGGCACACGGAGAGCTGGAGGGCCCAGCTCTTGCCTCATCCTGGGCAACCAGAGAGGGCTTCCTGGGGGAGGGACCCAGAGATGGCCCGACTTTCAGGCAGAGGGCCAGCCCCAGTGAGGCGTGGCGGAGGGACGGGCTGGGACAGGCTGGATGTGCATGCCATGCGAGGCCTGATTGCACCCTTGGGTGCTGTGTCGGGTTTCTGCCTTTCTGGCAGACACCTGATTTTCTGCTGTGTGCATGTGCACGTGAGTGTGTGGTTTGTGCGAGTGACTGAGAGGAGTGTGGTTGTGTAATGTGGTGGTTCCATGCGTTTCCTGGTTCTGTGTGTGGCTCTGTGGTTCTTTATGTGGTTTTATTGTTCTGTGTGTGGCTTCATAGTTCTGTGTCTAGCTTCATGGGTCTGTATGTTGCTGCACAGCTGTGTGTGTGTGTGTGTGTGTGTGCACACCACCCAATTTAGGCCGCACAGGGACCCCAGAGGAAGAGGATTACGTGGATCCAGTTCACAGATGGGGAAACTGAGGTACCAGGAGGTTTGCAATGCAAGGGGCCCCTGCGGGTGGGGGCTGGCTCTGTCCCCTCCCGCCCCACTGCAGGGCTGACAGGGGAGAGGCCAAAGGCATGCAGGGTTGGGCTGGGAGTGGGGGCCAGGCCGCAGACAGGACCTCAGGGTCTCCTCAGAAGAGCCAGCTCCTCGCTGGGCCTACCATTAGCCCCACCCTGGGCGCCTGGGAGGGACAAGCCTCGTCCCCACCTAGCGGGTGCCGGTCCCTCCACTTACTCATCCGTCTGTGTGTCCGGCTGGCGGGCCACACCCTCCACCCTCGCTCCTTCTTCCTCTGGGCTGCTCTGAGGCCGACACTAAGCCCTGGAGCAGCAGGCCGGGGGCGGCTCGGCCGCATGAGGACATGGCCCCACTTCTGCCTATGGCCCGTCCCAGGCAGGGAGCTGAGGGCCTGGTCCTGGCAGGGCTGATGTGGCGGACGAGGCCCCAGAGCCAGGCCGCTTCAGGAGGCTGGGGACACTGCAGGGGTCTCGGGTGGGGTCAGCTGGACACAGAGTCCTAGGGGAGCCGCATACCCTGATCCAGCCATGCGGCCCCAACTGCAGCCCCTTCCTCGGGGCTCATGGCCATCCCCCACCAAGCCCAGGAACTAGGAGTTTCCCAGCACAGAGCAGGCGGTTGAAGCCTGTCAGTGGCTGGCAGGCCTTCAGCCCACATCTGGCCAGTCCTGAGCGGCAGCTTGTGCTGTCCTTCGAGCCTGGGGACGCTTGCGCAGCGGTCTGTGTGGCCAGGGCTCCCCCTCAAGCCCCTGGGCCGCGTGCTCAGGGCCGGGTCCAGCACCGGGAGCCGGCCCCACATGGTGGGGCGAGAGCCTTGTAGGCATTGCCATGCCCACTCCTGGCAGCGGCCCTGGGCCTCGGCACCGGCAAGAGGAGGTCTGCGCCCAACTTGGCCCTTCATGGTCAGGCCCCGGCTGCCTCTCGCTCCTCCCGTGCTGGCTCTGGCCACTTAGGGCCTCAGTGGGCGCCTCATGGCCTGGACAGGACCCTGCTGCCTGCTGCGTGTCTGCCGCAGCCATGGCTTTGCCACATTCTCCGCCAGCCTGCCCCGCCCCCTGGAGCGCCCTTCCTCCTGCCCCTTGATGAGGCACTTGCCGCCAGCCCACACTGCCGGGCCAGGTCACCACGCCCTCCCACAGCCAGTCAGACTCTCAGGATGCCTGGGCCTGAGTCCCGGGAACCCCCGACGGGCCGTCCGATCCCTCTCAGCACCTGCTCCTCTGCTCAGGGCAGCCTCCTCATGGATGTTTTCCTGACCCAGCATCACTCCAAGTCTGGGCCCTGGTCCACCCCGGGCCTCCCTCCCACGCACCCTCCTCGGGCACTGAGGCTCCTGGTGGAGCCCCTGTGGCCAAAGAGATGTTGGCGGGTATTACGGGAGGCCTACCCTCCTGCCTGGGTGGGACTTCCTCAGAAAAGGAAAGCTCTGTTGCCTGTTCTGGTCTTTGTCCTCATTCTCTTCTCCTGGCCTGGGATATGGCTGTGAGACTCCGTGGGGCAGCAGCCATCTTTGAGACATGAGGAGAGGACCAAGCCCACTGCCCTGATGTGGGCCCCAGTGTGGCCCCCTCCATCCCCTCCAGTGACACCCATGTATGTTGCTGTGGCCCCTGCTGCTCAGAGTGTGGGCTGCACATTGGCCTCGCCAGGCGCTTGGCCCCCACATACCCAGTGGGTCAAAATCTGCCTTTTGATGAGGGCCCAGGGTGGAGGTCACAGAGAGCTCTGAGTTCTGTGCTCTGCGGTGTTCTGACCCACAGAGGGTGGGTACTCCACTGGAGATGCCCCATGGGGGCTGTGCTGTGTTCCAGTACATTTTCTTTTTTTTTTGGTGAGAAAGATTGGCCCTGAGCTAACCTCTGTGCCAGTCTTCCTCTATTTTGTATGTGTGACACCTCCACAGCATGTCTTGATGAGCGGTGTGTAGGTCCATGCCTGGGATCTGAACCTGCAAACCCTGGGCTTCCAAAGCAGAGCACATGGACTTAAGCACTCCACCACCGAGCCAGCCCCAAGTTCCAGTACTTTTTTTTTTTAATTGTGGTAACATTGGTTTATAACTCCAGTACTTTTTAAAGAAAAGCATTAATGTGGTTCGTTAATACTTGGGAATGAGGAGTTCTCTTCTAAGTGGGGAAGGAACCCGAGGAATACGTGGGGAGGCAGCATGGCCTGCAGAGTGGGCCTGTGGGCAGCTGTCGCTCACCTACTTCCTGGAGCAACACTGAGGCTTGGGGGTGAGGCCCAGTGGGCCTGCCTTGTGAGTGGTGGGGCTGTGGGTGGGGTTGGAGTCCTGTCCCACGACCTGGCCAGACTGGGGCAGGGCCCATCCCACCTGCGAGTGGCTGGGAACCCAGAGACTGCCCCAAAGGGGGGACCACCTCCAGGAAGGCTGCTCCCCAGCAGAGGGGTTCCTCCTCTTAAGGGGCGTGGGCTGGGGCCCCTGGGGACAGGCTGTGTGGGGCAGCGTCTCTGTGCACCCCCTGTGGGCTGTGGTGAGGCCTGGCCCATAGGGTTTAAGGGTAGGCAGACCGGGCCATGGCTTCGGAGGAGCAGGAGGAGGGAGGGGTAGTTCTGAGCCTTCCAGGGCAGCCCCTACCCTTCCCACCACCCTGAGGAGCTGCCCGGCCCGTCTGACCCTCACTCTGCCCTCTCATGTCTCCTGGGCTCAGGCTGTAGCCACAAGACCCCAGAAACCTGGGCCCCCGAGCACCACCCTCCTTCAAGTCACCCCACTGTCCAGACAATGCTTCCTGAACTCTTATTCATACTGCAAAGCCCATCTCTAATGCCCCCTTGCCCAGGCTACCGCCCCTGACTACTCCCCAGAAGGAGGGTTGGACCCTCACCCCAGGACGCTGCCCTGTCCCAGCCCCCACTGCTCCCTGCTGTTATGTCTGACTGTGGGCCTTCCAGGTCGGGCCGGGGTCCAAGCCCCTGGGGCCTGGCACAGGGTCGAGTAAATGAACCATTTAGTGAAGAAACGAATGACTGAGCAGGTGGATGGCAGGAGGACAGCCAGATGGGGAAACTGAGGCTCGGAGAGGGGAGGGAGCTGGCTGAGGCTGCACGGAGGTCTCCTGCACCCTCTGCCCCTTAGCCTGCAGACAGTGAGCTTTGTCCTTTTCCTGTGCCAGCTGACAGCCCAGGGCCTTCTCCTGGGGCACTGCTGTGGGGGTGGCTGGACACCAGGGGGTCTTCACCCAGTGAGGCTCCTGTGGGGCCTGATGTGGGGCTGCCCGCCTGGCCCCCTCAGTGAGAAGAATGCTGCCTGTCAGATCTGGCCCTTGGATGGAATGTAAGAAATGAGACCCCAGGGACCCAGCAGGACCACACCCTGCTGGCTGGCCATGCTCCAGAGCTGGGGCGCCAGGCACCAGAGGTCCAGAGGCCTGGACTGGCTCCCCCACAGGTCCCGTGTCCACCTCTGGCCATGGAGGCCCTCCCGGGAAAGGCGGCTGAGACTGGGGGACGCTGAGGCCTAGGAGTCAGACGGCCCATGGGGTGGGCGAAGGCCTTGACTGGGGTGCTGGGGCCGGTCTGCAGCCCAGCGCATGGCTGCTAGACGTGGGAGTGGCTGAGGCGATTGTGGGCAAGTCCAATCGGATTTGGGAGAGGAGGGCAGGTCCAGGGAACTGCCCGAGTCCCCCTGCTGTGGTCTGTCTGAGGGAAACCAGAACCCCATGCCTGAGACAGGTCGCACAGCATGACAGGCAAGGGAGGGGTGGCCAACTGGGGTCACCATGCCAGTGCCTGAACATGGGTCACCAGCTGGCCTGTGGGCCCTGGGGACTCCCGGGCGGGCAGGCGCACCATCCCGGAGAAACCGGCTGTGGCCTCTGCCCCTGCACCCCCTCTCCCTGCCGGACTGCCTCCCTCCTTGGGGCTCCCTGGTCCTCCTGCCCTCCAGGCTCTGGGGCTCCCAGGCCTCCACGTCGCCGAGGTCGCTCGTGGGGGCTCCTGGACGGGCATGTGCATACACTTGGCCCTCTGTGTGCCCGTTGTGTCCGTGAGTGTGGGCATGTGCCCTCCCCTCAGTCCATGAGCGGTGGTGTGCGGGGGTGTCCCCATGTGTGCACGCACCTGTGGGCTCTGCCCCTGAGGGGGCTGTGCGGCACAGGTGCCCATGCACCCTGGCATCAGTCCGCCCTCCGGCTTCTGGGCCACGCCCCGCACTGCGGCCGCTCGGCCCTTCACTCCTCTTCTCATGGGGAAACCCGCCTCCCCAAGCCGTGTTCCCATGGAAGGGGTTATCTCTCTCCTTTCAGGAGAAGCCGTCCGAGATGCTCCTGGAGACCAGTGGTTCCTGTCGCCTTGCTTTGTGTTTCGTCCTTGCGTCCTCGCTGTCTCCAGAGGCTGAATGTCTGAGAGCCGCTGGGGCCGGAGTGGGGCCGGAACGTGGGTCTCCTCCCTCGTCCCCACCTTCGCGTCACGGCTCCCCGTGGGCAGGGCCGCAGGAGTCCAGGAGGACAGCCCCACCGGGGGTAGCCACGCGGAGGAATGGGAGGCAGTGCCGACCTCCTCTTTCCTCCCAGGGCTGCGGGCACCCCCTGCACACCCACCGCCCTTGGGGGGCCTCAGACTCCAGAGGGGCCAGGCCGGCCCCAGAGGGCACATGCGTGCTCAGCGCGGTGTCCGGCCCTGCAGCCACCAGGGCTCTGCAGGGCGAGCTGCTCCCAGCTGCTCCCTGCTGTCTCTCCAGGACGTCACCCCTTGCTCCTGGGTCCCAAGCCTCTGCCCCTGCACCGCTACCCAGAAGCCACACTCGGGAGCCAGAGCCACAGAGGACCTTCCTGGGTGCCAGGCACACAGCCCTCAGACCCCCGCTGGCCCGTGGGCTGCAGGTCCCCTGATCTTCTTGGGTCCACTGCCCTCCCCCAGACCCTGTGGTGCTGCTTGCTGACTAGCCACTGGGAGCGCCCTGCCCCTTAGACAGCTGGCCTCAGGACTGAGATGGGGCCTCAGGCAGCCAGCCCTGTCCCACCTTTGCCCCTGGATGCTGGCTGTAGGCCCAAGACCCACACCTCCCAGGTGGGCCTTCTCTCTCCCCCAGGCCTCTGCGTGGCCCTGTCCTGTCCCCCTCTCTCCCTATGGACCTGGGGCACGGCCTGGAGGCCAGTCTGGGGAGGCCTGGGGAGGAGGACGTGGGCAAGCAGAACATGCAAGGTTTCTGTATGGGAAGCCACCGGGTCCCTGGGTGGCCTGGGGCAGCAGCAGCCAGTGGCCATCAGGGACTTGGGGACACAGGCTTTGTGAGCCAGAGCCAGAGTGTGGCCTTAGCCTGAGGGTGGGGAGCCATTAAGTGGTTAAAGCTGTTTTTCTGGTCATAAATGTGCACACTCTTGTCAACTTCAAAAAAGCAGAAAGAAGAGAAGTCCCGTGTGGGTGTCTGGTGGGGCCGCTGCCTCCCTCAGTATTCTCCCATCGCCCGTGAATTCCCGGAATTCCTTCTCAATCTCCTTTCTGGCTGGGTGCGGTCCAGAGCCCAGCACTTCTCTGAGTCCTGCCCTGTGGTCTCCAACCTCAGGTCCTAGCCAGCCCTCTTAGCGGGCCTGTGGCCTTCTGAGAGCCCACTGCCTGTGGCCAGCCAGCCAGGGTCCTGGGTGGGGGCTGCCCCCGCCCCCGAGACACGGCTCCTCCCAGCAGCAGCCCTCGTCCTGCTCGGGGGTCTTGGCTGTGCAGAAGTTGGTGGACAGCTTGTCCCTGCTCCCTTCAGGGACCCCTACCCCGCCCACCCCACCCACCGTGGCTGGACATTCCAGCTGGCTTTGTCCCCTCTGTACCCTGGGGTGGCAGGCCTGGTGTGGAGGAGGGGTCGGTGGGCATCTGCGGGGCCGCAGTGGTCCTGACGGAGGCCATGGGTTGCCTACACGAGGGTCCCTCCCTGGCGGCCCACCTTCTGCCTCCTGCGGGACCGTGCGTACCTCGGTGGATGCCCTCTGTGTCCCCCACGACTGCTTTCATGGAACCCACCCTGCCACACAGGCTCCTGGGCTGTGCCTGCCCCACCTAGGGTCCCCCGACTCCTGGCCCCTTTGGTCCCCGGGTGCTCGGGAACCCCACCAAGACCCCCACACAAGGCCCCCTCACAAGGCCTGGGGTGGGTGGACCCCAGCTCCCACCCCAGCCTTCTTCAGGGTCCCTCACACTGAGAGAGGCCTATGCTTCAGGGCCCCTCAATGAGCAGGGGTTGTAGGGCGCCAGGGCCGAGGGCACCAGGGCCCAGGGCACCAGGGCAGGGGTGCAGGCGGGCACGGTCTCGCAGTTTTCAGCCCCAGGAAGGGGCTGCCGCTGCCCCAGAGACTGGACTCCCTCAGTCCCTGGGACCCAGGGCTGTGCCAGGCCAGGCCCTTTCCAACTGGAGGCCAAGCCTGGACTCCACCCCTCTGCACCAGCCTGAGGGGGGAGGCTGCGGTGCTGGGGACCCCCGGGCATCGCCTCTCACACTCACCCACCCCTGCTGGCCACACTCCTCCACCTGGCCTGGCCCTTCCTCTGCACCCAGGGAGCACGACCACTCACGTCCATCTCATACCCAGAGCCTCTGCTGCACTGGGGGCAGGTGGGGACCCGCGGAGCCTGCTGAGCCACCACCCTGCCCGCCAGAGCCCCGGCCTCCTCCAGCCTCCGACTCCTACTGTCTGTGTCGCTGGGGCACATGGTGCTCTGTCCCCCCAGAGCAGGCGCCCCACCCCGTCTAGAGGGGTCCTGGTTACAGATCCAGCCTCCGTCCCAGACCCACCACTGCATCTGTGTAATCAAGGCCAATTCCTAACCTGGCAGGGCCCTTGTAGTGTGTGGGACCCGGATGTGGGCAGTGCCCAAATTTGGGTTCAGCTGGTTAGCAGGGCCTTGGGACAGTGGCTGGAGCTGACCAGACTCTGCTTGTGGCTGCAGAGGCTGGAGCCTGGTGTCTATCTGACCAGCTCAGGAGGGCTTCAGGGGAGGGACCCCCAGGCCCTGAGGGGTGCAGCGTGGGTGTGAGTGAGTAGGTGTGGGCACCTGGGCTGGCCACTGAGTCCACTGCTGGTCCAGGCCTGCTGGCTCTCCTGGCCAGAGGGAAAGCGCAGCTCCTGTTGTTTGTTGAACCAGGCCCTGGCTGGCTGGATGCTAGGACAGCTGAGGCTGTGGATGAGGGTAAGACCTGGAGCCGCAGGGCTCTGCTCACAGACTCTGCCTGCTCCTGCCGCACAGACAGGACACTGTCCCCATGGGGCCGCCCCTCCCCGTGGGGATGCCCCTCCTCCTGGGGACACCCCTCCATGCAGGGACACCCCTCCTTCTAGGGAGGCCCCTCCATGCGGGGCACCCCTCCACATAGGCACAGCCCTTGGTGTGGGGGCCCTGGTGTGACAGAGTGCTTCTCTTGGAACCACAGCTGACTGATGCGTCTTCGCTGTCCCCGCGGGGAGGACGCCCACAGCCCGCCTCTGCCCACGTTGCCCACCCTACCTGCGGCAGCCAGAGCTCGTCACCAAGGCAAGGGCTGTGCTGCCCAGTGACAAGGCTGCCGGCAAAGGCTCAGCTTCGCCTGGTCCCACAGCAGCCACAGGCTCTTGGTGCTCTCCCGGCGTGGGTCCCCTGGGGCTCAGGGGTGCGCCCGACCGCTCCTGGTTCCCCCTCTCCGTGCACGCTGGGACCCGAGCCTCCGCTGATGTGTGTTCCTTCATCTGCTGCATCTGGCCTCTGGGCAGGGCTGCAGAAGGGCGTCGAATCGTGGCCGTGACCCACGTATTGTCTTTATGGCTGGCCTAGCGCAGCGCCTGTGACGCACGTGCCGGAGCCCCGCCGTCGACCCCAGGCTGGCCCGTGAGAGCGTGGGGCCGCCTGCACCTTCACACAGGAGCCCCAGCTTCAGTGGCTGCCTCTGGGGAGCCGGCCCCGCGGCGCTTGAGGTCCTCGGACTGGTTCTGGGGTACAGCTGTGCCCCCACCTCCCACAGAACGTTCCTGAGTGCAAGGGCCGGGAGGGGGCTGGCTGGGGACGTCCTCCCCAGCTCCAGGCGGGAAATCGAGGGGTTGGGCAGTCGGCATTTGCAGCCATGCGTGCGTGTGTATGGGAGTGTGAGGATGGGAGCGTGTGTTCGTGTTCTCCTGGGTGTGCGTGTACAAGTGTGGCTGAGCAGAGGCCTGGCCCCCCCTTTTACTCTGAGCTGGCCTCCACAGCCCTGCAGGCCTGGCTCTCTGCCTGGATGACCAGGACCGGCCTTTCTCGCTGGCCCTACCTGGACCAGCCCCCAGCCCCTCAGGGCAGCCCTCAGCCCCCAGGGCTGTGGCCTCAGTCTTCCCCTGAACAGGCAGGTGGAAGGCAGCTCCCTGAAGCTCTGGAGTGCCTCCTGGTCCCTGGGCCTCTCCCCACAAGCCTGCTGGGCCTTGGTTTCTGTCTGCGCACAGGGCTGGCTCTGGCATTGGGTGGTGAGGTGAGGGGGGCTCTGGGTGGGGGGAGGAATGCCCCTGGAGGGGCCATCCTGGAGAGGTGGATGGGGAAGGCCACACAGCTTTGTCAGGGGAGGGCCCCTGAGGATAGTGGGCCTTGCCCACTGGTCGTGCACCTGGCCGTCTGTGTCTGCGCCTTCCTCACCTATCCCTAGCCATTGACTTGAAGGATGCCCTGGATCCACTGCCTCAGTCCGAGGCCCAGGGCAGAGCCGCTGAGTGCCGTGACCTGCCTGCCCCCGCACCTTCTCATTCTCCTGAGGATCAGGAGCGCCCCTCTGCGGGGCCGCCATGTCCAGAGCCTCCTGCCCCGGTGGGCACCCCTCCCTCTTCTATCTGCCCCGCAAGCAACTCCGATGCTCCGTGCCCCCTGGCACTGCATGGCGACCCTCACCTCTCACTCTGGCTGGGATATGAGTAGACAGACATCCCTACCACTGCTCTGGGGCAAGGGGACACGCAGAGCTCTGGGACCCAGCAGCTCTGCCTGAGGAAAGCCTGTGTGCTCAAGTGCCACGTGCCTCCCTGGGCCTGGCACGTCTCCCCCTTGGCGTGGCAGGTCACGTCCACGGAGGCCTGGGAAGCCACTGGCAGAGGGCTTCGGGGGATGTGTACTGGCTGCACAAGGAAGAGCCCCAAATGGAGTGGTCCACACAGTAATCAGCAATCATTTACTGCCTGTTTCCTGGTCTGGCCAGTGTTCTGGCTCTGGGCCCGTTATGGGTGGCTGGGGCTGCATCCGACCTCCAAGGGGCTCGCTGGTGAGTGCTGAGCTGGGGCATGAAGAACCCCTAAGGGCATGGAGTCTAGGGGGACGGCTGCTTCCACACGGAAGGCTCTCACAGCAGGCTCGGTGGGAACAGGGGCACCTGACACCAAGGGGATGTTGAGTAGGTGTGTGGCTTGGGGCCAGTGAGGTGCGGTATCCCAGAAGACGTTTCATTTCTTCCCTGTCCTGACCTGGCCCCAGGCTGATTCCTGACTCCAGGTAGGATGGCTGGGCCTCCTCCTACTGACAGCCCAATACTGCCAACAGATAGACGGACAGACATGGAGGGCCAGGTGCCTGGGCCCAGGGAAGGGAGTGTGGAATGTGCTGCCCCTTGCAGAGACCCCCAGCCGTGTGTAGGGTGTGGGTCCCACTGTGTCCCCTCTGTGACCCCATCTCCTCCCTCCTTTCCTGCCTCCCTCCAGGGAGCACTGACCTCCATCAGAACCCAGAGAGGTGCATGGGGGCCTTTGGCCTCGGAAACCAGCCCAGGCTAGGGTGTCCCTGGAGGATTCTTGCCCAAAGGCCTGACTAATGCCTCTGAGAGAGGCTGAGGGCTTGGGGGAGGGAGGACCTGGGGGCAGTGACCTCATTCCCAGATGCTCTGTCCGCTGGCTCCCCCTCCAGAAGGGTTGGGGTGGGGGCAGAGGTCCTTCCTGAAGACTGGCAGGGGAGTGGACAGGCCACTCTGGGCAGTAGAAACCCCTCCACCCCACCAAGGGCAGCAGGGCGGCTGGGTGAGGCCCCTAGGGAACCTGAGCTGAGTGTGGCCGCGCACGGGCCGGGCAGCTGAGCTTGGGGGTGGCAGAGGGAGGGCCCTTGGGGAGGTGTGTCTGGTGGCAGGCAGAGGGGTGGGAGGTGGGGACTCTGAGACCTAGAAGGCAGGCCAGGTGAGGACCGCTTGGCGGCCAGTTCTCGCCTGGGAGCTGGCAGCTGTGAGGGGCCCTTCCCTAGTAGGGATTCTTCCCGAGTGGGGGTCCTGGGAGGGGCCTGTCTAGCAGGCGCTGGCCCTGAGGGTCTGTGGCTCCTGACCCAGCTGGCAGGAGAGCAGCCAGGACACAGCTGGCCTCAGGGGCAGCTAAGCCAGGCCCCAGGGAGAGGGAGAGACGGGAGCAGGCCCTCCCCTGTGTGAGGTGCTGAGCATTGCCCCCACCTTCCCAGGCTCCTGGGCTCGTGGGGACATGCTGGGCTGACTGAGAAGCTATCTGTGCTGAGTGCTGGTGAGGAGACCCTGTCAGTGCTGGCGGGACAGGCCCCTGGGCAGATGGGGACAGGCAGCCGCCAACACCTGATAACGCAGCCCTGCCGCCTGGCTGGGGGTGGGGATGGAGAGATGGTCCCAGACCCTCCACTCGCTGGGCCCTCCTATTCTCTGGGCTGTGGACACATGGGGCCTGGGACATCTGGGCCTGGGGCAATCTCGTGGGTGTCTGCCTAGTCCGGGCACCACGCTGGCTTGGTGGGGGTATGCCTCCTAGGCCGGGGCAGGGAGGACTGGCTGCTCGCAGGACGGGTGGAGGACGGCCGTGTGGTGGGTTTGCAGGGCAGCAGAGATTGGTCTGCAGGACAAGCACAGAGCATTACGAAGCACCCCGGCTGAAAGTCAGTGCAAATGTCTGGGTGCTGAGGCTGAGGTCAGGGGCCCCAATCTGAGGGAAGCTTCACATCCCCACCACACCCCACACCCCCTTCACAGAGGCCCGCACGCACTGCCGCGGCCCCATACTGCAAGCCCAGCCATGGGGGACAGAGCTGGCCCCTCCCACCGACTGGCTCCAATGGGACGAGGATTAATCCCTGAGCCCTGTGCCAGTGTGGCCATGTGCTCTCAGGCCCTGGGGATACCTGGTCAGGGTCTAGGATGGTGGGCCCCACCCTGCTCCCTGCTCCCCTGAGCTATCCTTCAGCCCTGCCTGAAGTTGGGGAGTCGCTACGGTCCCCTCCCAGTCAGGCCAGCTCTCCAGTCCAGCGTGTGCAAGAGTCGGGGGTTCTCCAACGCCAGCCCTGAGATCCGTCGGGACCCAGAAGGTCGGGGCAGTGCACCGGGCCAGTGGGCTGGCCGGGAGCTGCCTGCCTGCAGCGTGCGCATGCACACACAGACACACGCACGCAGGCAGCCAACTGCATGCGCACGCACATATACACATGCACGCACACACACATGCACTCACACACACGTGTGCACACATGCATGCACACATGCGTGCACACACAGACATGCACCCACTTGCATGTGCACACACATGCATGTGCACGTGCACGCACACACAAACACATCAGGGACGTTTTATGAGGACACAGGAGGTGGAGGTGGCGTCTGCTGTCACTCCACTGTGTTTTACTAGAAGGGAAGAGGCAAGAAAGACAAGTGAACAGTGGCTCCCACAAGGACCACACACATGGCATGGGTAGCGGCAGGCAGGCTGTGCCCAGCTGGCACAGGCCCCCCATGACACGGCCCCTGACCCCTCAGGGCAGCCCGGGCTGGGATTAGTTCCAATGGATCTCACTGGCCTCAGCCCAGGACCCCGAGCTCACGGTCCACTTGCTGCCCTGGGTTCTAGCCTGGGCTCTGGGCCCTTGGGGGGTGAGCCTCGCTTGGCCCCCATCCCCTTGGCATAGCTGTGGTCGGAGCCCCCACGCACCCCCAAACGAGGCCTTCGCTGAGGGCTCCGGGGCCTGGGGTGCTGGTGTTGAGGTGTTGCTGACCTGTCTCTGACCTGTACCTCAGGGTCTGCCCCAACCCAACTGTGCCCTGGGAGTTCAGCTCTCCCCTGTCACCATCCCAGACAGCCCCTGAGTTGGCAAGGCCCTGTTTTGCTGGGCTGAAGCCCACCCAAGGGGACCCGAAGCCCCAGGACCAGGGCGGGGGGCTGGAGTGGGTGGGCCGAGCACAGTGGGTGAGGACCTAGTGGGGCACAGCCCAACCTACCCTGCAGAGTGGAGGCTGTGGGCCCCTCCCTGCTGCCCCACCCTCCTGGCTGTGCACCTGTGGGCCTGACAGCATCCAGGAAGGACTCCCCACCCCTACGGGTGGATGTGGAATCTCTGAGAGGAGGGGAGGGGAGGGAGGAGGCTCCAGAGGTGGGTGGGGAGTGGGCCTGAGCCCCTCAGGGGTGGGCCTGGCTTCTGGCTCCTGTCCCACTCAGTGTGGGCTCCCGGGTGAGGGGTGGGCTCAGGTGGAGGGGAGGTGGGTGGTAACCCAAAGCTGCCCCCCGCCCCAGGGCCCAGAGAAGGACACAGGCTGAGGACCTGGAAAAAACGCCTTCATTGTGAGCGTAAACAGGACTCCACCTCCGCCAGATGTTCCTGGAGAACGTTTAGGGGATCCGCGTCGACATACGAAATTCCCATCAAACTTTCATTAATCGGAGGCGTTTGCTGTCAACCCCTGTCTGACCCTCTGGATGTTCCAAGGAGGAGCCTGGGGGCTGTCCAGCCCCGCCTCAGGGTCAGCAGGAGGGCGTGCAGCAGGGCAGGGCTGCAGCTGTCCTGCGCTGTCCAGGCCAGGCTGGCTGCAGCTCCCAGGCCACAGGACCAGGCCTGCTGAGCGACTGGGACCTGAGACCGGGCAACCGCGATGCTTCTGTGGGTCCTCGGGCCCATGCTTCCCACGCTGGGAGAGGCCCCTCTCCCACTCGCCCCACCCAGGGCTGCCAGGGGCCTGGCAGGGCCGGCAGGGCTGCGGGCAGCTGCTTCCAGAGGTTCTGGACGGCGCACAGCGGTGATCCTTTTATGGGGTGGGAGGCTCGTAAAGAACCGAGAGCCCCACTTAGGAGCTGAGAGCTGGGCTGGCTCCTCAGCCAGGGAGAGCAAGGCTATGCCAGAACTCCTGAGGGAGGGGCACTGCCAGGGGAGGGGTTCCTGGGAGAGGGGGTCCTGGGGGAGGGAGACTGTTGGGGGAGGGATTCCTGGGGGAGGGGTGTCCTGGAGGAGGGGTTCCTGAGGGAGGGGCTCCTGGGGAAGGGGTTCCTGAGGGAGGGGTTTTGGGGGAGGGGGTTCTGGGGGAGGGTCCTGGGGAGGAGGTGGTCCTGGGGAAGGACAGTTCTAGGGGGTTTGGAGGGCTCCAGAGGCCACCCAGGTAGCCCCTCCCCCTGGACTAAGCTAGTGTAGGTGGGACTTCTCAGACCTGGAGCCCCACTGGCCTCCCCTGGCCCTGCACATGCTCCCTGCTGCAGCCACACACCCCTCCCAGGCCCGTCTGGTCCCAGGCCTGGGTGGGGTGGGAAGGTCTCTCCTATTCTGGGAGGGAGAGGGGTTGGGCTGGCAGCTGTGCTGAGACATCCCCCAGATCGCTGTTGGGGGTGGCTGGGAGACGACACTGTACAGAAGCAGCCATACAGAAATATTGGCTGCTTTCTTAAAAGCTGTATGTCTGTCTATATGTGTTTTTGCTGGCTCTGGCCAGGGCTGGGGAGACGGTGGAGCGTAAGAACCGCCCCCAGCTCTCCCCGGGCCGCCGAGCTGACTCATGGCCTTCGGAGATGGGGATGGATGGGAGGAACACTGTGGCCGATCTCTGCTCTCGGGTTCTGTCCAGGCCCCAGCCTCCAAGCTCGATTTCCATGGGGCCTGTGGCCTGGGTCTGTTTCGGACATTAAGAGTTGCAGTGGGTGGGGAGTGTGAGGTGGGTGGGGAGTGTGAGGTGGGTGGAGTGCTGTTTTTGTGATTAGGGGGTCTGTGTGTGCCTGGGTCGAGAGGGTCCCGTAACCCTGAGGCCTGGGTGGGCGGGGTGGGGATGGCGCTCGGGAGGGGGCGGGGCTCGGGAGGGACTGTCAGAGGGGAGGGGTCCTGGGAGGGGGCGGGCTGAGGGGGGGCTGTCAGAGGGAGGGGTCCTGGGAGGGGGCGGGCTGAGGGGGGGCTGTCAGAGGGAGGGGTCCTGGGAGGGGGCGGGCTGAGGGAGGGGCTGTCAGAGGGGAAGGGTCTTGGAAGAGGGTGGGTGAGGGAGGGACTCTCAGATGGGTGGGTCCCCAGAGGGGTGGGACGAAGGCCCCCACAGTCTTGGGCGTGATCAGAGCTGCAGCAGGGGCCACAGCAGAAGGCCCAGGGGCAGTGGCTGTGATCCTTCGTGGAAGTGGGGATGGAATGTAAGTAGAGGCAGCGCCAGGGCCCGGCACTGCCTCCCGCAGAGGCCATTCCTCTCACAGACCAGGGCCCCCCCCCCCGGAGACCCTGGGAGAGGAGGACTTGCGGCCCCACCACCCAAATGTCCTTCTTAATTCAGTGGGGGGACGGGCTCCTGTGCCCTAGAGCTGTCCTCTGGGGGCTGCTGGCCAGCACCTCCTCCTGCCATCCCCACCCCAGGTTGGGGTGGGTTGGGGGAGCTGAGACCTTGCCCCTGCTAGAGACCCCAGCTGGTGCCTTGCCCTGGAACTGTCCACTCAGAAGCGATGGCCCTGAAGGGAGCTCTGGATGCTATTTGTCTCAGGACTGACTTCAGGAGGGGACTGCCATGTGGAATTTCAGGCAGGCAGCACGACCAAAGGGATGGAATAGGGTCTGGGGGTGGCTGGCGTGGTCTCCGTGGCCTTCCTGTCCCCACATCTCCCTGCCCCTCCCTGACCAGGGGCAGGGGTAGGGGCAGGGCCTGGCCTGGACGGGTGTCTGGGCAGGCAGGGAGGGGTGGTTCCTCACCATGAGACCACGGCCTTGACCCTGAGCTTGGCCATGCACAGCCTTCTGCCTGACCCAGGTAGAGCTGGCAGCTGTTGTCCCGGCTGAACCCCTGGGCCTCCTGGAGGGCCTTCACAGGCTGCTCTGTGGAGAGGGGTTGTGCTGGGCTCAGAATGGACCCTTCTGCTCCCGTATCCTGCCACATCCCCACACAGCCTCGTCCTTCTGGGCATCAGGCCTCGAGGGCAGACACACCACCTCAGAGCCCTGCCTAGGCTCAGGCTCCTGTGGGGTCTCCTCATCTGGGAGGTGCGGGCAGATGGCCTGCAGGGCTGTGGCTGGGAGGATGCGGGTGCACACAGGCACGGCAGGCATGCAGGGCCGTCGCTGGGAGGGTGCAGTTGCGCCCAGGCACGGCCAGCACGCGGGGCTCTGCCATTCTTCAGTTCACACGCAGAGAGGCCGACTGGCTCTTGGTTGGGGGTGGGGGGCTGTCTAACTTTCAGGATTTGGGGACCTGAGAGTGTCTCTTCTTTTTGAGCTGTGAGACCCTCCAGGGAGTGGGAGTCTTGCCCCTGCCGGACACCACTGTGTGAGGTGCAGAAGCCGGGCGAGGAGCGAGGGGCCAAGAGGTGCCACCACTCCTGACACCCAGATGCCCTCTGCACGTCCCCACCAGACACATGGTCAACCCAGGCTCAAAGAAGTCGAGTGGTCAGCTGGGGCCACAGGGGAGGTGGGGCTGGAGAGAGAGGGAAGGGGGACCCATCAGACAATGGGTGTCCATGTGCTAGAGAGACAGGCAGCTGGACTGAAGGACAGGAGGAGCAGTGGGCAGAAGGAGGGGTTTAGTGGCCAGGCTGGCTGGCTGCCCGGGCCCTGAGAACCAGAAATACAGGTGAGGTGCCCACGGAGGCCTTGGGGAGGCCTGATCCCATTGGCCCACCTGCCCCTCCCACTGTCCCTGCTCAGTGGTCCAGGGCCACAGCTCTGTCCATACCCTCAGCCCAGTAGGCCCCTCGGCCCCACCTTCCACCCCCCCTCCCCCATGCCCAGCCCTCTGTCCTCTGTGCTTCTGCCTGGAGCAGCTACTCCTGGTGAGCCCACTGCCCTGGGCTGCTCTCCACAATCAGCCCAGAATAGGGGCTGTGCACAGTGGGCCCAGCTCATCCTCCCATGACCTCACCGAGCCTGAGGCCCAAGGCTTTCCCAGGAGCTAGGGCCTCCACCCCATCAGGGGAGCCAGGATCCCAACTGGCAAGTCTGGGGTGGAGCACTGGGACCTGGGGTGCAGCAACCTGTGAAGGGTGACCTTGAGCCAGACACGTGGGACCTGCGGCCTCCCAGGCCTTGTGCTCCTCTGCCCAGTGTGGGCCTGTATTTGCACCATGGCCTCACTCTGGGATGGAACCCCTCCCTCTCCCCTATTTCTCCTCCTCCCCCTCCAGATGCCCCCTGTCCCTCCACGCCAGTGCAGCCTTGCAAACGAGCTTTTGGCCTGTGACTCCACCATCCCATCTGTGCAGTGGAAGCCTGTTGTGGTCCTGCTGCCTGCATGGTCACTGAAAACTTAGATACTACGTGTCCAGCTGGAATTGGACAGCTCCCTGCCATGCCCAGGCAGCCCATCTGCCTGCACCTCATGGTACACCTGACCTGGCCTGGGACCTAGCCCTCCCCCAGCAGCCACGTCTGGAGGGTGGGGGGATAGTGGGCGGGAGGGGCTCAGTCCAGAATGTGACCAGGACCCTCAGCTTGTTCAGTAAGTCTGGGCAAGACACATGGCTTTATCTGGTCCCCTGGTTTGTCCAGCTTTGCGTTTTGAGGTTGATGTATCCCATGAGGACTCATCCTTGATTTTCACGACCGGAGGGGAAGGGACAGCTTGGGTTCCTCATCAGGGACCATAGAGCCTGGAGAGACCTGCATTGCCCCACTTTGAGACCTGGGCCTGGCCCCTTACATGTGCTGCCCCAGTGGCTCCCAGCCCTGAGCAAGTCCCAACCTCTGGCATTCCTATTACTGCCCCTGGACCTGGGCAGCCTCTCCTCTCCTGGGCCCTGGAGACAGGCCACTCCAGGGTAGGAGCCAGTCCTTCCATGGCCCTCCCTCCTCTTCCCTCTCCCCTCCTCTTTCTTCTCCCCCTGCTCCTCTTTCTCGCCCCGTTCCTCCCCTCCTGTCTCCTTCTCCTCGTCCCTCCTTCTCCATTCTCCTTCCCTCCCCCATATCCTTCTCTCTCCTCCTCCCACCCAGGGTCCAGGACATTCTCAGGGGGCCTGTATGGTATGGGGCTCAGAAGACACATCCCTCACCCTCACTCTGGAGTGTTTCCTCCTACCCTACACCTTACCGCATAGCTACACATGGAGAACACAGGTGCCTGTTGCAGAGAGGAGCAAACTGCCCCGGGAGACGCAGGGATGTCCCCCATCCAGATCCTGGACGCATGGGATGGTGGCCCACTCCCAGCCCAGACACTCATGTCCCCCCAAACTGAGGACAAATCGGCTTTGATGGCCCAGCCTTGGGCGCCCCTCAGAATCGCTGGCTAATGACAGAAACTACTTTATACGCAGTACGCTTTGAAAACGTCCAGGAAAAGGGCATTTGTCAGTTTTTAAAGGCCATGCGATATTCCTCCGCTTCATGATCCTCTATTTCTCTCCACGCTGGACCCGCCACGGCATCCGACCCCTATGCTGTGTCCCCGAGGGCAATTGCCACCAACCCACGGCGTCCAGTGCCGGGGGTCCTGCCTCTGCCCCCACCCCTGGACGGCCGTCCACCAGCCCACCTCCACCTGCGGGATTCCAGCAGCCACGTGTGCGCAGGGATAGCCCCGCCCCATCGTAGCCTCGCCCCTCATGGAGAGCTCTGCCCCATCCTGGCCCCACCCCTCAGGGAGGGATCTGCCCCATTCTCGCCTTGCCCCTCTGAGATAGCCCCGCTCTCAGCCTGGTCCCGCCCCATCCTGGCCCCACCCCTCAGGGAGAGCCCCACCCTCGTCCTGGCCCTGCCCACATCCCAGCCCCACCCCTCAGGGAAAGCACCCCCCTCGCCCCCCACCCCCAGCTCGCCTGGCCAGCAGACTCCGTAGGGTGGTGTGAGCGACCACTACTAGCCATTGGTGAGGGTGCTGCTGCAGGTGTCAGGTGCGGTGGCCAGGTACTGCAGGCTGACCTGCCTGGAGGTGCGTCCTGGCCCCCAGTGACCTTGTCTTGCGTCTGTGGGCGCGCCTGATGCTGGAGGCCCAGAGAAGGGAGGCGTCCCTCACCAGCGCGAAGCATTCATGAACGTCCCCCTGAAAAGAGCCCTCAGCTTGCCCCACACCTCGGGGCTGCGGAGAGCCCGCGCTCCTGTTCTCGCCTGAATGGGCGAGCAGGCAGAGGGCGTGGATGGCGGACAGGCTGCGCCTGTTTCTCTCGCTTGTCCAGCCCGATGGAGCCTCCAGGACGGTTGCCCTGCACTGGGGCCTCCTGGGCTGGGTGGGCCTGGCAGGTGGGCAGGCGGTGGCCTCCTAAACACTGACTGGGACCAGGAGCAGGAACCCTCCTGCACCTGGCAGCCATGTGGGCGGGGTCCTTGAGGATCTGCGGCCCGCAGACCTTCCAACCTCCCTCTGGGCGGTGCCCTGGGCCGCCCGTGCCAGCGCCCCACCCCTTTCGGCACCCAAGCAGGGCAGCGCGCCCTGGTCTGTGGCCTGACTCCTGTCTGACTCCTGTGACTGACTCCCGTCGCAGTGTGCTTGCTTTTTTTAAATAAAGATTGGCCCTGAGCTATCGTCTATTGCCAATCTTTTCTTTTTCTTCTCCCCAAAGCCCCCCAGTACATAGTTGTACATTCTAGTTATAGGTCCTTCTAGTCCTGCTGGGTGGGACGCTGCCTCAGCATGGCCTGATGAGCGGTGATAGATCCACACCCAGGATCCGAACCCAGAGGCCCGGGCTGCTGAAGCTGAGTGTGGGAGGCCACTGGGCGGGTGCGCCTGCTGTTGAATTAGGCAGATTTTGAACGTTTTCTAGTTGGTTCCCAGATGCGTTTTTTCTGATGGTGGTTGTTGCTATTGTAAACGGTGTTTTTGTTTTAAAAAATATTTTCTAATAGTTTGTTGCTGTATAAAGTCCAAATTACTTTTTATATTGGTCTTACATCCAGTCACCTTGCTAAACTTCTTTAGAAACTCTCTTTCCAAAGATATGGGGATTTAAAAAAATTATGTTGTGATAGTAACTTCTAATTGAATTGTTTTTATGGTTTATATGGTACATGATGTTGGAAACACGTGGAAGTTGTTTTATGGCTTAAGTGATGGTGGACTTTACGGAGGTGCAGGCACGTGGGGAAGTGGTGCCTGCCTACAGTGTCTGCCCTGTGGGTGAGCTTGGGCGAGGCTGATCTCTGCCGTGTGTTCTCTCAGAGTCAGGTATTCCTATAACTGTCCCCATTTTCTTTCAGCCAGTATTGGCCTGATGCATCTCTTCCCATGTTACTGCTTTAAAGATTTCTGCATTCCATTATCTTAGTGCGTTTCCTGAACACAGCATAGAGCTGGGGTTGTGGCTTTGTAAAAACCCAGTTTGACACTGTCTTTTGGGTGGCAAGGAAAGCCCACATATTCAGTTTGACTATTGATATATTTGGACTTGTTTCTATCATTTTACATTTTTATTCCTACTTTGCCAACTTTTCTTTTTCTCTTTTCTACTTTCTTGCCTTGTTTTTTATATGGAGATTTTTGTTTTAACCATCTTCCCCCCTTAATTGGTTTTTCTCCAAAAGGCTTGAAATTTATACATGCTGATTCTGTTCTTTCCATGCTGCCTGTTGAGCTATTCCTGCCTATTTGAATTAACAGAGACTTTAATTCCTGACGCTTCCCAGGCAATGAAAGGGCCTCAGAGCGCTTAGCCCTCGCCCCTCTCCAGCTCCACACTGAGTGCTTCCGCGCCGTCCCCACCCAGCAGACTGGAGACCGTTTTCCGTCCTGCGGACTGTGTTTGGATTCATGCATGCATCGCTGTTTTGTTTGCTCACCATTCCTTCTCACACACTGGACTGTCCTTCTAGGATGATTTTACTTCTTCGTGATGCACATAGTTGAGAATTCCTTGAGAGTAGGCTTTGGTGTTAAATTCCTTCCACTTCTGTTTGTCTTGAGAATAGGTTTGCTCCATACATACACAGGTCTAGGGTGACATTTACTTTCTCTCAACACTTTGTAGCTATTACTCTAATGAATTGGTGCTCTGTTGCTGCATAACAAATTAGTTCAAAACTTAGTGACTTACCACAATGATTCTCTGTGGTTTCTGTGGATCAGGAATTGGGGGCTTGGCTGGTCTTTTCTGCCTTGGGATCTATCATGAGGTCGCGGTTAGCTGTTGGCTGGGGCTGCGGTGTCTAAAGGTTTGCGTGGCCTGAAGACCTGCATTCAGGACCACCCACTCACGTGGCTGTTGGCTGGGGGCCTCAGTTGTTCTCCTCAGGAACCTCTGCACAGGTCCACTATGTGCTTCCTTCCGTAGTGATTGGTTTCCTCCAGAACTTGCATCCTAGAGACCAAGGTGGAAACAGCAGTGCTGGTTATGTCCCAGCCTTGGAAATCACACATCATCACCTCCTCAGCATCCACTGGTTCCTCAGGGCCGATCTGTTCAGTGTGAGGGGCTGACACAAAGGCACAGACACCAGGAGGTAGGAAGTAGTGGAGGCCATCTTGGAGGTGACCACAATAGCTTCGATGACTGTTGTTTGGAAGTCTACATGTCTTTCCTTCATAGGTGATTTCTCCTCTCTGCCTGGGTTCTTGCAAGATGTTCTCTTTGTTGTTGATATTCTTCAGTTCCACCAGGTGTGGGATATGTTGTGCTTCTTGCGTCTGTGGATTTATATTTTTCATGTGTTCTGGAAAATTCTTTTAAGACATAATTCTCCTAATGTAGGTAGCCATTCCTAAATAATTTCTTCCACTTTCTTCTTCAGAGATTCCAAATGGACACATAGCAGATCCTCTCATTGTATCCCTCATGTGTCTTAACCTCTCTTGATATTTTCTGTCTTCTTGTCTTCTCTGCTGCCTCTGGATAGATTCACTGGATATGCTTTCTGCATCACCACGTGTCTCTTCAACCATGTGTAATCTGCTGCCGAACTCATCCAGTATGTGTGTTTTAAAGATTTCAGTGATTCTATTTTACATTTTTAGAAGTACATTTAAAAAAGTCTGTTAATTACGGAAGGTTTGCTTTTATATGTTATCTGTATAACTGCATTCTTTATTTCTCATTTTTAAAAACATTTCATTTGAAGGCTGGCCCTGGTGGCCTAGTGGTGAAGTTCAGCACGCTCCACCTCGGCAGCCCGGGTTCGGACCTGCACCACTCGTCTGTCGGTGGCCATGCTGTGGTGGTGGCTCACAAGAAGAGGAAGATTGGCAGCAGATGTTAGCTCAGGGTGAATCCTCTTCAACAACAACAGAAAAAACAAAACATTTCATTTGAAAAATAACATCCATACAGAAAATTTCACAAAGCAAGATTGTGAAGCTGAAAGAGCTTTCGCAAAGGTAACTCCTACATGCTGGGAACACCACCCAGATCAAGAAAGAAAAGTGTCTAGTACCCCAGAAGTACCCTGTGCTCCTCCTGACAATGCTCTTTCCTCCCCCTTGTCACTTCCTCCAGGTAGCCACTATCCTGACTTTCGAACAACAACTTTCTTGCTTTTCTTACACCTGCATTCCTCAATGCCACAGCCTAGTTTTGTGTGTTTTTTAAACTTTACATGAATTGACACACAGTTGTTGTGTTCAGCTTCTTTTGCTCAGTATTAGGTCTGTACATGTCATTGCTTGTTGTTACGGTCTGTTTATTTTCATTGCTGTATAGTATTCCGTTATCTGAATAGAACACTATTTTTTAATACCTTCTTCTATTGCTAGATATTTGTTTTTTTCCTCTTTGAGACAATTGTAAATAATGAAGCTATGGATGTACCTTCACTGTATTTCTTGGTGTACATGTGCTTGCATTTCTTTTTAGTATATACTTAAAAATAGATTGCTGAGTCAGAGAATAGAGTCATATTCAACTTTAGTAGATAATACTGAACCAATTGAACAATTTAAACTTTTCCCAGCAGTGCCTGAGAATTTTAGTTGTTCCACATAGTAAAGTGTTTTTCTTTAACATTAGGTATTGTGGTGGATATATAGTTAAATCTCATTATAGCTTTACTTTGTATTTCCTTGATGAGTAAAGATATTTGTCGTTTGAACATTCTTTTTTTTTTTTTTTTTTTTTTAAAGTTTGGCACCTAAGCTAACATCTGTTGCCAATCTTCTTCTTTTTTTTTTCCTTCTTCTTCTCCCCAAAGCCCCCTAGTACCTAGTTGTATAGTCTAGTTGTAGGTCCTTCTGGTTGTACTATGTGGGATGCCACCTCAGCATGGCCTGATGAGTGGTACCATGTCAGCACCTGGGATCTGAACCAGTGAAACCCTGGGCCGCTGAAGCAGAACCCACAAACTTAGCCACTTGGCCATGGGGCCGGCCCCTGAACATCCTTTTTTATGAGGTGTCTCTTCAAGTCTCATGCATTTTTCTATTGGGTTATCTGTTTTTTTCTTGATTTCTTTATATTCTTTATATTTGTCAGTTTTATGAGTTACAAATATTTTCTTAAACTCTGTGGCTTTTCACTCTCTTAATAGTGTGTTCTTATGAACAGAAATTTTTAATTATAAAGTCAAAACTTGCATGCTTCCCTCATGGCTAATGCTTTTTGTGTGTGCGTACACCCTTTTAAAGAAATATTTGCCTACAACCAGGTTGTGGAGATGTTTTGCATTATTTTCTGTAAGCTTTGTGGATCTAAATGCACCCGGAACTGACAAGGTGGGAGGTAGGGTGGAGTCTCATTATTTTTCCGCATACATATTGAAGGCACCACTCTCTCTTCTCCCCCTGCAGAGTTATTTTTCTTGCATGCAGCATCCACATGGAGATGTGTCCATTTCTCTGTCACCCATTTGTTCCTCCGTACACCAAGACGGCTCTGTCTTAATTCTGTAGCTTTTATACCCATGGGAGGAAATCCTTCCACTGTGTCTGCGTCTTCAAGTGTGTCTTGGCTATTTGCACCTTTATGCTTCTACATAAATTTTAGCGTCAGCTTGTCAATTTACACAACGTGATGGAATTTTTGTTGCAACAGCATTGACTTTACAGTCCAGTTTGGGAAGAATAGACACCTTATGGTATCGGGTGTTCCAAACCATGGCCAGGCTTAGCTCTCCATTTATTTAGTGATTCTTCAACTTCTCTGAATACTGTCTGTAGTTTTTTGGGTAGAGATCTTGTATTTTGCTAAACTTATTCCTGGGTAGATGATATTTTTTATTCTGTTGTAAATGGTGACCTGTCTTGGGTTGAACTGATCGGATTTATTAAAGTAGACTCATTGAGGGAGGGGGTGCTCTCAGGAGACGGCCTGTGGGGGCAGCACAGACGGAAGGAAGCTAATCCAGGATGTGGTCTGCACTGAAGCCCGCAGGAAAGCTCTTGTGCAAGAGCTGGTGGCAGAGTTGTTGCCACCTTAGGGGAAGGGGCTGGCTGTTCCATCAGTCCATCCATGCTCCCTGGCTGAAGTGTCCCCTGCAGTGGGGTGGCCTAGCTTCCAGGGCCAGGCACCCCTGCTTGGACGAAGATAACCCTCCCGAGAAGGGACAGCTGTCAGCTGCTCCAGCCAACATTCACAGCAGCTGGCAGACGGGCACACTGGCTGCTACAGAGGATCTGGGAGGGAAACCAAGGGCATCCACCACATCCTCGCTTCTCTTATTAAATCCATTCTATCTGGCCAGCTTCCTCAAGGTTCAGTTGGTCACAATTTCTGGGAAACACTGAAGAGGACAGTCAGTGGATAAACCACGATCCTGCTGCAGCAGTTGGTCCCGAGTCCTGCGGCAATTATCCTTCCCCATCTACCTTATCTCCCCCCATTGTACATCCACCCCCCACTCTACATCCACCCCCCACTCTCCATCCTCCCCCATTCTACATCCTCCCCTCATTCTACATTATCTCCCCCTCACTCTACGTCCTCCCATACTCTACGTCCTTCCCTCACTCTGCATTATCTCCCTCTCACTCTCCATCCTCCCCCACTCTCCATCCTCCCCCACTCTTCATCCTCCCCCCACTCTACGTCCTCCCCCACTCTCCATCCTCCCCCACTCTCCATCCTCCCCCACTCTCCATCCTCACCCCACTCTACGTCCTCCCCCACCCTCCATCCTCCCCCACCCTCCATCCTCCCCCACTCTCCATCCTC
>NC_060273.1:135297670-135355192 GCF_021613505.1 Equus quagga
TAGTGCATCCCCTCACATGTGACCCTAATCACCCCTTTTGCCCTCCCCCCTCCCCCCTTCCCCAATGGTAACCACCAGTCCAATCTCCAATGCTATGTGATTTTTTTTTGTCGTTTTTATCTTCTACTTATGAGTGAGATCATATGGTATTTGACTTTCTCCCTCTGACTTATTTCACTCAGCATAATACCCTCAAGGTCCATCCATGTTGTCTCAAATGGCCTGATTTCATCATTTCTTATGGCTGATTAGTAGTCCATCATGTATAAATACCACATCTTCTTTATCCATTCGTCCCTTGATGGGCACCTAGGTTGCTTCCAAGTCTTGGCTATTGTGTATAATGCTGCAATGAACATAGGGGTGCAAGTATCTTTATGCCTTTGTGTTTTCAAGTTCTTTGGATAAATACCCAGCAGTGGGATAGCTGCATCATATGGTAGACCTATCCTTAATTTTCTGAGGATACTCCAAACTGCTTTCCATAGTGGCTGCACCAGTTTGCACTGCCACCAGCAGTGAACAAGTGTTCCCTTCTCTCCACACCCTCTCCAACATTTGTTGTTTCCTGTCTTGTTAATTATAGCCGTTCTGACCGGAATGAGGTGATATCTCATTGTAGTTTTGATTTGCATTTCCCTGATAGCTAATGATGTTGAGCATCTTTTCATGTGCCTGTTGGCCATCTGTATATCTTCTTTGGAGAAATCTCTGTTCAGATCTTTTGCCCATTTTCTAATTGGATTGTTGGTTTTTTTGTTGTTGAGCTGTATTAGTCTTTTGAATATTTTGGATATTAACCCCTTATCTGATATGTGGTTTGCAAATATCTTCTCCCAATTGTTAGGTTGTCTTTTCGTTTTGCTGATGGTTTCCTTTGCTGTGCAGATTTATGTTTCTATTATGTCTGTGTGTGTGGAATAGGAAGGAGTGGTTTCAACCTTCGCTCTTGCTGTCATCTTGGTCTGAGGGTTCAGCTCCGCCCTGGGTTCCTTAAGTCTGGAGGGCAGAACAGTGATGTTGAACACAACTACATCCTAAGTAGCAAGACCAGCAGTGGGACCAAGGAGCGCAGACAGGTGAATGGAGAAAGGCCTCAGCCCCGGGGAGCTGCTGTGCCAACACTGTGTGCACAGAGGCTGACACGTGGAGGAGTCTGGGGCCCCCCTTTCTGAGAAGCTTCAGTGACCTTATAAAAAATCTCAGCACAACCAGAAGGACCTACAGCTAGAAATGCAACTATGTACTGGGGGGCTTTGTGGAGAAAAAGAAAAGAAAAGATTGGCAACAGATGTTAGCTCAGGTGCCAATCTTAAAAAAACCCCAAAAACTTAGACGCCTGGACGCCTGTCCCTGCACATAATCCAGAAGTCTCGCTCCCAGAACCACACGCCTTCTAGTCCTGCTTCTGAGGCCGGGCACCCTTAGCCATTCTTAATTTTTTGGCTCAGTCGCTCCACAAGCCCAACTATCCTGGCCTGGGGGAGCACCTCCAGGAGAGGGTGCTGACCATCACGAGCCGCAGGTGGGCAGAAGGAAAGGTGGCTGGGGGAAGGCTGGAGCTGGGCGGCGATGGGAGGGGCGAGCCCTTTGTGTGTCTAGACACAGAGGGGCATCTAAGCACTGCAGGCAGGGAGAACGGGGTGTCCGGGGGCATCCCTGAGGAGGCAGCCGTGTGCTCAGAGATAGAAGTCCACAGGCAGTAAGAGAATAGCGACGGACACCTGGAAACAGCCAGAGTGCAGCCTGGTCACTTCTAGCAGCATCTGGCGTGGCTCAGTTTACAAGCCAGCGGCCCCAAGTTCCCCTGGAAAAGGAAAAGAGTTTGCTGTGAGTTGGAAGAGGGGGGCCCTCCTGTCTCCTAAACCCTCACCTCCACTGCCAGGCACCACGACCCACCAGGATCTCATGGCCAGGCATCCCCAAGGAGCTGACCGAGGGCTGGGTGGGTGGGCTGGCGGCTCCCTGGCCACTCCAGACTCAGCCGCCTACTCACTCACAGACAGGCTCTGAGGGCCAGAGTTGAGGGCCCTCTGCGTGTGGCATGAGGCCTCCCGGGCGCGGGCCTGCACAGCGGAAGGCCCGGTCCAGAGGGGCCGACAGGCACCCCTGCGGTTGCCCTTGAGCCGGAGCCCCCAGCACACCCAGACTCCTGGAAGCTCCCGCTGCTCAAACAGCTGTGACGCAGGAGCCGCCAGATGCAACTGCCAGTTTCGCCACCACCAGCTGGGGCGGCCGAGCCAGGCCGCTCACTGCCCAGCTGCCGCAGCAGCCTCTTGGGGGTCCGGGGTCAGGAAGTCCCCACACACCAGGAAGAGAGTTTGGCTGGGAGTTAGGAACTTGGCTGTGAAAGGCTGCCTGGTGGCAGGAGAACGAGGAGGCCGAGACCTGGGAGAGCAGGCTCTTCCTTGGTTGTCCCTGGGGGAGCCCTGGGCATGGGCAGCGCGGGTGGCCCCTCTTGCTCCAGGCTGGCCTGCGCGCACCGCAAGGCAGGGGGCCACACCCGTGACGTCTGAATCATGACTTCAAGTTGAATTCTATCAAAAGCATGTCCTCTGCCCACTGAAATGATCTCGTGTCTTTTCTTGTTTATTCCTTTGATGTTAATTACAGTTACATATTTTCTGGTAGTACTGCCAGGTTTTTGTGGCTGTTTGATGGCCTTGTCAGGCCGAGGGATCAGAAGTCCATGGCCCACCGAGGGATGGTCTGGAGAGAGCCCACCCAGGAGCGGGTGGTGGGTATGTCCACAGTGTTGCTGTCCTCACAGGAGGTGGGAGCAGGAGAAAACCACAGCCCCAGTGCCTGCCTTCTCCAGTCTTGATTGTAAGAAAACCACATCGTCCAGGCCTAACGTGACCTCCACGACAACTGAAAGCCGCCTGCCCAGGACAGATTCAAGGCCAGCCAACTCAGGGCCAGATGCCAGGACAGCACCTGCAGGAACTGCAGAAGTTCAGGGAGATATGGGAGCAAGCTGGGCCCACGCCCCACGGCCTGCCCACTAATGGCGAGAGGTCAGCAGAACTCTGGGTGGGCGTGCAGGCCGGCAATGCTGGGACCCAGGGGCCTCCATGCAGAGCCATCAGGACCCCAGTTGCGCAGGCAGCAGAGCTGCAGCCAGACTGAGATGCTCTGCAGGCAGAATGAGTGTTTCTGAAGTCCCAGGTGCTGGGGGACAAAGGTGGTCAGTGGAAGGGGTGCTGGAGAGAGCCTGCGGGGGGTGCGAGGACCAGGAAGGCCTTCTCAGGGCACTGGCCAGTTCTGGGCATCCTCCCAGCCAGGGGGTGGTGTGACCTGGTGTGGGCGCAGGGGAAGCCTCCCCTGGCTGGCTGGGCTGGTGACAGCCTGGAGGAACCCCAAAGATGAAGCCTGTTTTCCATCACGAGTTGCTAAGTTTTGAAACTTTGGACAGCAGATTGAAGGTCCCAGACAAAATCTGGAGGCAAAGCACCTTTTCCAGCTGTCTCTGCTATGGCCTGAGGGGAACGTGGGTCCTCTGAAGTCCCTGGAGGCGTGGCCAGAACTGCACTGAGCCAGGCCCTAAGCAGGCCCTGTCTAACTGAGGCGTTGCCCCACCGCCAGCCCACACAGGGAACCCGGGAGGTTGCCTGTAGCTTCTATGTTCTTACGGAAAAGGACCTGGCTCTCAAGGAGAACTTCCGGGCAGCGAGACAGGACCATGCCCCTACATCAGAGGAAAACTGACGGGCGGCTGCGCCTGTGCAGAGTGCCTCCGGCGGTCGAGGAGAAGCCTGTGTTGGTGGTAGCCCCCCACCTCCCCTGTCCCCCCAGGTCTGGGTGTCTCCCCATGCCCGAGCCTGGCCCAGGGTCCACCAGCCGTGGGTCAGCAACAGGGAATGTGCTCTTGGGGGGCTGTGCTTGGAGAGCCAGCTGCCAAAGACTGGGAGCTGCCAGGGGCCAGCCACCCTACGGATCACAGAAGGACATCCAGCATTTGCTCCTTTTCTCTTTGGGACCTCTGTGCTCTTTTCAGTTACTTATCTACACATTTCTTTATCATTTATTGCTACACCGATACCTTCCCCACTCCACCTGAGGCAGTTGCCTACATATTTTCAAATGGATTTTTATTGGAATGTGTTCTTGCAACCTGTGTGTTATTATTATTGTTGTGTTTTCTTTTTTTTAGTTAGGTGAGATTCATATGTAAAATTAACCATTTTAAAGTGAGGAATTCATGAGCATTAAGTACATTCACAATATTGTGCAACCACCACCTCTGTCTGATTCCAAACATTTTTGTCCCTCTAGAAGGAAAGCTGGCACCCAGTGGCGGTCACACTCACTCCCCTCCCCCAGCCCCTGCAGCCACTAATGTGCCTCCTGTCTCTGGACTTACCTCCTGCGGACATTTCACATAAATGAGATCAGACGACGTGTCCTTTTGTGACTGGCATTCTTCACTTAGCATCATGTTTTCGAGGTTCACCTATGTTGTAGCCTGTGTCAGAATTTCATTCCTTCTTAAGGCTGGATGATGCTCCATTGTGTGGCTGGACTGCATTTTGCTCGTCAGCTGATAGAGATTTGGACTGTTTTCCCCTTTGGGCTATTATTCACTGCTGTTGTGAACACTTTTGTACAAACGTTTGTTTCAATAGCTGTTTTGATTTCTCTTGGGTTGCTACCCAGGAGTGGAATTGCTGGATCACATGAGAACCACATGCTGAACTCTTGGAACAAACAGACTGTTTACCAGCCACTGAACCTGCACACTTGCATTTTTAATTTATATAAACAGTTTATGCTTTAGCTGTCATCCTGTTTCACTTTATTCTCCAAACGTGAGGTGCATAAGGCTCACCTGTGACTTGACCCGCCTGTGGCTCCCTCGTGTGGGTGCCCACATTTTCCCCACCTGTGGCGGACAGCCAGGTGTTGCCAACCCCTCCGCCCCACGCCCGCCGCCACCCCGCCGAAGCCCTAGTGATGCACGTCCTCCCAGCCCCTGTCAGGACCTGGGGGAGGCAGAGATGCAGGCCAGCAGGAACTCCTTCGGTCCTAGGGTGTGTGTGTCCACCTTCGTGCCCTACCCCAGCAGGCAGCAGGCAATGAAGCTGAGCTCTGTGTGTAAACGGCAGCTTTCCTTCCGGGTTTCCACTTTCTATTGGAGTTTACCTTTTCTGACTGGCTTGCAAGATCTCGTTATGTATTTAGACATTATTCACCTGTTGGTTTTAGGCGTTTCAAACTTCTTCCATTCTTCCAGCCATCTGTTAAACTTTGTCCACATGGTCCTTTGTTAAAAGACCTTCTTTAACTTGCTGGAATTAAATGATTGTTTTGCTGTGGAACTTTTGTGTAAGAAGCTTTGCTCCACTCCTTGGTTGCAAAGATGGTCTGCATTGTTGGTTAACACCTTAATTTTAGGTTTTGTGTTTAGGTCTTTAATTGGCCTGGAGGCCACACTCAGAGGCAGAGCTGGTAAAACCTCCCTCAGTGAGCCCTCCTGATGCGTCCACGCAGAGCCGGGCCTTGCCTGGTGAGCCACGTGTGCGCCTGGGGCGCGTAAAGCACATTGGCCTATTTGTCTTCACCAAAACCACACCTTCATTGCGAAGACCACTAGGGCTTTCAAGTAGTTGTTCAGTCATCTTCTTACACTTATATTTCAGGTTGACTTAGCTATTTATAGATCTTTACCGCATAAGGTTTTAAAATTAAATTTATGGAATTCCTTTTAAAAATCCAATTGAGGGGCCGGGCCTGTGGCTGAGTGGTTGAGTTCGCGTGCTCTGCTTTGGCGGCCCAGGGTTTTGCTGGTTCTGATCCTGGGCGCGGATGTGGCACTGCTCATCAGGCCATACTGAGGTGGTGTCCCACATAGCACAACCAGAGGCACTCACAGCTAGAATGTACAACTATGTACTGGGGGCTTTGGGGAGAAGAAGAAGAAGAAGAAGAAAAAAGATTGGCAACAGATGTTAGCTCAGGTGCCAGTCTTTGAAAAAAGATCCAATTGAAATTTTGTATTTTTGAATTTATGGATTTATTTGGGGTGAAATGGACATTTATTAGTATTGCATTGTCTCATCCAAGAGCATGTGATGTCTCTCTAGCCTTCATTTTACCTTCCATGCCTTTTATTAGAGTTGGAAAGTTTCCTCCATAGAGGTTTCATGCTTGCTTTATCCTTATCTGTATGTTTATCTTTATTTGTGATTATATTTTTAGTTACTGCTGTAGCAAGAAGTGCTACTGATTTTTGTAGGTTGACTGTGTCTGGCAAACGCTGACCTTTTAAAGATTGCTCTAACAGTTGGTCGACACTGTTGAGTTTTCTAGGACAGTGACAACAGCTTCGCTTTCCTTCCAGTCCTTTCCTCTGCTACGCTTGCCAGTGTCCACTGTGCGCAAGCTCTGGGGTGCCGAGCACCTCGCGAGTCCCCAGTCTTGGCGAGGCTTCGCCAGGGCAGGATGCCTTGCTGGGGTGCCGCCAGCTCCCCCGTGTGTGCTTTAATCATAAGTCCACGTGGAATCGACACTTATGAAATGTCTTTTCTGCACTGATTGGGATAATCGGATTACTTTTCTCTGTTAATGAGCTAATGTGGTTTCTCCTTCTGTAAATGTAAGTACCTCCCAGGAGACCAACCTTTCTCCAAATGACAAGTATAAACTCAGGTGAAACGAAAAGCATCACCTGAAGACTCTGAAACGTGGACAGCCTTTTTAAGATGCCAGCTTTGACTTCGCTGATCCTCTGCATCATGTGTCTAGTTTCTCCTTAGCTAGTCTCTTGTATTTTAGGTGCATCTGTTGTGCAGCACTGTTTCTGTTGTTTTTGTTTGTTGATTTTTCCAGCCTGACACCCTTGATGTCAACTGGAGTATCTGCTGCCTTGACATTTAGTGTAATTGCTGATGGATTTGGTCATAGATCTACCACTCTGTTAAGTGCTGTTGATTCTTCCTTCCCTTTCTCTGGTTCATTTTCTCTTCTTTCCTGCCTTCATTGGGACTGGCTGACTTTTTTTTCAAGTTCTCCACTTCTACATTTATTTAGAGCTATGCATTCTGTTTCTATTCCTTTAGTTTTTATTTTTAAAATCATAACTTGTAATCTTAACTGGAGACTAGAGTTAACCAAACTTCTGCTCGTCCTGGATAGGGCGAGACCTCAGAGCGCCAGGGTCCGCCCTCCATCCAACCACACATTTTGTCACATAGCACTTTAATTCCACCTTTTCTTAAACACCATCAAATAGAATTAATACCATTTTTTACCATCAATGTCCATTTACATTTGTAAAGTGGACATTCTTAAGGGCACAGCTCAATGGAGCTTTCCATAATGGACACCTGTTTGTAATAACCATCCAGAGCCAGAGCCAGAATGTCCTCAGACCTGAGACTTGCACCGTGCTCGTCCCCAGCTCACCACAAGGGTGCCACTCTTCCAACTCTACCACATTCTAGAGACCCTGCAAACGTGATGATACCAGAGTGAACCACTGGGCTGCAAGAAGGAATGGAGAGGACCACAAAAGCTGGGTGACTAGGAAAGAATATTGATGGGTGAATGGGTAAAGGAAATGTGGCATATATATACAATGGAATATTTCAGGATAAAAAGAAGGAAATCTTGCCATGGCAACCACATGGATAGATTGAGGGCGTTGTCTAAGTGAAATAAGGCAGACAAATGATGCATTATCTCACTTACATGTTGAATCTAAAAAAGCCAAACTCATAGGAGCAGAGAGTAGAGTGGTGGCTGCCAGGGGCTGGGGCTTGAGGAGATGGGGAGATGCTGGTCAGAGGGCACAAACTCGCCGTTAGAAGATGAGCAAGATCTCAGGATCTAAGGACAGCATGGTGACTATAGCCGACGATACTGTGTTGTGCACTTGAAAGCTGCTAGGAGAGTAGATCTTAAGTGTTCTCACCACACACACACACACACACACACACACACAAAGGGAACTGTGAGATAGTAGAGGCATTGATTAGCGTGAACGTGGTTGTCATTGCAACATACACATATGTATACATTTCAAGATGCATCAAATCATCACGCCATGTGCCTTAAATATATACAGTTTTTATTTGTCAATTAAATGAAAAAACAACATTCGGGATTCGAGGAGGAGAGTAGTCGTGAGCGAGATATGGAATCTCTCTGAATCCCCATGTAAAAGAGACAGAGCAATCAAAGAGACATACGGCTGGACAATATTTGCGATAAAACTCGGTCAAGGAGCAACCGGCCCCCTAAATACAAGCAGTTAAGGGCACACTCCCGCAGCCACAGTCCTGCCTGATGACAAATGGGACTATATCAAACTAAAAAACTGTGCATCAAAAGACATAATCAACAGAATTAGAAGGCAGCCTACAGAATGGGAGAAAATATTTGCAAATCATATATCTAGTAAGGAGTTATATCCAGAATACATAAAGAACTCCTATAACTCAACAACAAAGAAGCAACCTGATTTTTTTTAAAGATTGGCATGTGAGCTAACAACTGTTGCCAATCTTCCTTTTTTGTTTTTTCCTACTTTTTTCTTCCCAAATCCCCCCAGTACATAGTTGTATATTTTAATTGTGGGTCCTTCTAGTTGTGGCACAACCTGATTTTTAAAATCAGCAAAGAGCTTGAATAGACATTTCTCCAAAGATGGTATACAAATGGCCAACAAGCACATGAAAAGATACTCAACATCACTAATCATTAGAGAAATGAAAATTAAAAACAATGAGATACCACCTCACATCCATTACGACGGCTACTATCAGAAAATGGAAAGTAACAAGTGTTGGCAGGGATGTGGAGAAATTAGAACCCTTGTGCATTGTTGGTGGGAATGTAAAATGGTTCTGCACTTGGAAAACAGTATGGCAATTCTTCAAAAAATTAAAAATAGAATTACTGTATGATCCAGCAATCCCACTTCTTGGTGTAGACCTAAAAGAACTGAAAGCAGAGTCTTGAAGAGGTTTTGGCATGACCATGTTCATAGCAGCACTATTCGCAATAGCGAGGCAGCAGAAGCAACCTAAGTGTCCATAAATGGAAGAATGGATAAAGAAAATATGTAGATAAATACAATGGAATATTATTCAGCCTTAAAAAGGAAGGATATTCTGACATATGCTACAACACGGATGGACCTTAAGGACATTATGTTAAACGAAAGGAGCTGGTCACAACAGGACAAATATTGTATGATTCCAACCAAATTAGCTTAGAACAGTCAAATTCTTAGAGACAGAAAGCAGAATGGGGATTGCCAGACTGGGGCAAGAGGGGAGTGGGGAGTTACTGTTTAATTGGTACAGAGTTTCAGTTTTGCAAGACATAAAGAGTTCTGGGGACGGATAGTGGTGATGGTTGCACAACAATATGAATGTACTTAATACCACTGAAATGTACAGTAAAAACAATTAAGATAGTAAGTTTTATGTTATGTGTATTTTACCACAATAAAAAAAAATCCAAAAAGCGAGTGAAAAGACAAGCCACAGAATGGGAGGAAACATTTGCAAATCACATACCTGATAATGGATTATTAACCAGACTATATAATGAAGTCCTAGAACTACAACACAAAAACAAACAAATCAAAAATGGGCAAGGGGCTCGAATGGACATTTCTCCAAAGCAATGGCCAATAAACCCATGAAAAAATATTTGACATCACTAATCATTAGGGAAATGCAAATCAAAACACAATGAGGCATCACTACACACACATTAGAGCGGCTGTGATAACAAGTCAGAAGGCAACAAGTGTTGGTGAGGGTGTGGAGAAATTGGACATCTTCTGCATTGCTTTTTTTTTTTTTAATTGCTTTTTTCTCCCCAAATCCCCCCGTACATAGTTGTATATTTTAGTTGTGGTCCTTCTAGTTGTGGCATGTGGGACACCGCCTCAACATGGCCTGATGAGCGGTGACATGTCCGCACCAAGGATCCGAACCGGTGAAACCTGGGCTGCCGAAGCAGAGCTCACGAACCTAACCACTCGACCATAGGGCCAGCCTCCTGCATCCTTCATTGCTTTTGAGGATGTAAATGGTGCAACTGCTGTGGAAAATAGTATGGCAGTTCCTCAAAAAATTAAACATAGAATTACCATATGATCCAATAATTCTTATTCTGGGTAGATACACAAAAGAATTGAAAGCAGGACTCAAACAGATATTTGTACAGAAGTGTTCATAGCAGCCTTATCCACAACAGCCAAAAGGTGGAAACAACCCAAATGTCCATCAACGGATGATTGATAAACAGAATGTAGCATATACATATGATGGAATATTATTCACTCTTAACAAGGAATTAAATTCTGATACACCTTACAACATGGATGAACCTTGAAAACATTACAGTGAGTGAAATAAGGCAGGCACAAAAGGACAGATACTGTGTCATCCCACTTGCGTGATGTTTCTGGAACAGGCAAATTCACAGAGACAGACAGTGGAACAGAGGTTGCCAGGGACTGCGGGGAGGAGAGAACAAGGGGTAGTGTTAGCGGGTGAAGAGCTTCAGTTTGGGAAGATGAAGACGTTCTGGAAATGGAGGGTGGTGACAGCTGTACAACGGTATAAATGGACTTACTGCCACTGAACTAACTGTGCACTTAAGAATGGTTAAAACGATAAATTTCGTGTTACGTATACTTGCCACAATAAAAAAAGGAGGAAAAATGGTTTAAAATGAACAGTTAGTGAAAACTTTAATCGTGGAGAGTGTAACCAAGATATCGTAAGAGTTTGCCCACTTAAAATTTTCTCAAACGTCAGTTAGAAAAGCTTCTCAATGTTTGTTCTGTTTGATCTCTGTAAATATGACTGGGATCATGCCTGAGAAAGAAATTCTTTCAAATGGACAGTACTGGGGAACTTCCACATCCCAGAGGAGGCGCACAGGCCTTTCCAAGGCCAAGTTCATCAGGACAGCTGCGCCCGCTGGACGGCCCTCATGCTCGTGTGCTGTCCTCTCCTGACCTCACAAGCTGCTTCAGCCCTTCTCTCACCATCGCCATCCTCTCTCTGTTGGTTCTCATGACCACTCTTCTTGGTTCCTCTGTGATTCCTGCCATCAGGGTCTTTAGTGTCCATTGTGATAAAATAAGAGAGGTTTTGTCTCTTTGAAGTCTTTTACATTTTCTCCAGTTTGCATTTTTGTTTTTTTTTTCTCTTGGTTGTTGTTTCAAGTAGGTTACTCCTTGCCTGTCTTTATTTGAATTTTAGTGCGATCAATATTGAAAAAGTGTCCAAATTAACCTGAAATTAAGGCAGCTCCAGGGACAATTTGACTGCATTTCAAGCTGTCTCTTTGAGCTGCTGAGTGCTGCTCTCAGACTCTGACGTATGTTTGCAGAGTTGTGTCACTGGCACACTTACTTTTCCAGGTAGTTGGGCTGCATCTGCAGCAATTCTCGGAGTTATTTCAACAGGAAACAGTGACTCCGCCACGGCAGACCCCAAGGAGGGGCCCAGGCAGGAAGGCCGCTGGGATGCACAGAGCACACAGCCCCACAGCCACCTCCCTAGGTCAGTGCTGAGCAGTTTGCTGCCCCATCAACACAGGAGCTTGGCAAATTCTATTTCACACGATTCCATCCAACAGGGACAAGTGTGTGGTGTGTTTTCCACGCAAACACTGTCTTATCAAGTGTAATCCTGGCAGCAGAGAGTTTCCATCTTGATCTATGTGGTAAGAACTAAACCCTCACTCACAGGCTAGTGTGCCCCGTGCTACACAGTGCATGCCTGAGCGCTGCTGGCAGTGTTGCTGCACCCGGGTGGCCGGCAATTACCTCTTCGCAGAGGGACACACACACCATGTAAATGGGTATAATGCAGCAAGATATACCCAACATTGAGTCCCCCTTAGCTGGATCCCCAGTGGCCCTTGATGGGAATGAAGGATGACTGAGGAGAGGAAGGGAAAGACACCAAATGCAGTTAAGTTTGTCTTAACCAACTGCTGTTAAAACACTTGAGTGTTCCAGACGTTACAGACCACGGTGATGGGAACACAGCTCTGGCCCTGACTGCAGCTTCATGCCAGAACACAAGGCCAGTGACAGCAGAGACTGATTGCTTTGGTGCCGCCTCTCCCCAGGGCCCTGACAGCGCCTGGCACACACCAGTGCTCAACACATATTTTGTGCATATTTCATGCATGGGATGAATGTGGTTCTGCTTTGAACCACTGAAAAAATTCTAATGTTCAATCATTCTCCACTTCCTGGGAGAAATCTCCTTGGTCAGGATGTGTACTACTTCTTGGACCAACTCTATCTGGCCTTGCGAATTGGACTTTGGGAAAAACTTAATAACTGCGGTGATAAATTTGACACACTTGTTATGCACTGATTTTCCACAAGAGCTTGGGCCCAATTCTGAGTGTTTTGTCTACTGGTGTGTATGCACAGGCACGACTTGTCAAATCTTTGTGGCCTGTTATAATCGTGGCATCTTTATTTATTACGGGATATTTAATATCTGCTGGACTAGTTCTCGCCACATCACTGGCCTTCATGTTTAGTTTTATTCCTGGGTTTTCTTGCTTACGTTTGATATAAACTTTGAAATCAATTTATCTAGCTCTAGAAAAGAGACACATTTCGAGTTGATCTGCTTGAGCATAGAGCATGTCTTATCATCACTGAAATCCACTTTTTGGGGTGTTTCTTTTGTTTGTTTTTCTCCAGGAGTATTTTACAGATGTCCTCATACCGACCTCCACATTTCTCGTTAAGGCCATAGGTATCTTATCTTTCTCGTTGCTGTTATAATCGTTGTCTTCTCTTCCATTACATATCTTCTAGCTGGAAGGTAGACTGATTTTGTCATGTTTTATGTAGTAACTTCACTGAATTTTCTTCCTGTTTCTGGTAGTTTTACATTTTTCTCTGGGGTAGTCTGGACAGGCTCTAAGTCTTTTTAAGACAGCAGTAGTTTCAGTGGCTCTTTTCCATCTCCCTTAGATGGTTCTCTTGTGCAGCTGGGGGCTCATCTCTAATATGTGCTAAGAGCAGGAGATAAAGGAGATCGTCTTGAAGACCCTAACTTCAGCAGAAATGCACTCAGCATTTCCCCACTTCAGGCTGAGGCACACATATCTTATTATCCATTGATTCCTATCTTCTTTTTTTGCTGGAAATGGGTGTTGAATTTGCTAAAAGCCTTTTCATTAATATTATTCTTGTTAGCAAAGCAATGAATCTGGTGAATTGTGTCTCTGAGTTTCCTAACATTTGATCGCCCTTGCATTTCTGGAATAAATCCTACTTGATTACAATGTACGACTTTTGAAAAATAAAGTTGGATTCTGTTTGCTGATTTTTCACTAGGATTTTTAAACTCATAAGCTGGGTTGTCTTAATCTTCTTTTTCAGTGTGACCAGATTTATGTCTTCACACACACGTGCTGCTGGGGCCTGTCTGGCTCTCGCCCCTTGACCATGTCTGGAGCAGTGCAGCAGCGCTGGGACGCCCTGTGCTGGGCGGTCTGGCCTGATTCCCAAGGGAACCGTCTCAGCCAAGGGCTTTCCTGGGAGGGGGGGTTCTTTCTTAAATTTCTCCATTTCTTCTATGGCATTTGGTCTATTTAAACCTTCTATCTCTACTGGGGTTAGTTTTGGTAAATTATTTTTTTTTCCTAAAAAGTGGTACTTTTAAAATTTATTTACATTGTAATACAATATCTCTATGATTTCTTAAGCTTTCTGTGTCTAATGGACACTTCCGTCTTGTCATTTCTTGTTCTGTGTATTCTTGGTCTTGTTTTTATCTTGATTAGTTAGTGATTTCTTTTCCTACTTTTTGATTTTTTTCAGAAACCAGGTTTTTAAAATGAGTGCTTTTCTGGTATTTGATTTCTGCTCTTACCTTTTTGGTTCTTTCTGTGTACCTATTCTCAGCTCATGTTTTCCATTTTTTTCGAGCTGTTTAAAACTGTTTGATCTGATAGATCTGCGCATTTGAATGGCGACCGTCCCTTGCCCTGCTTTGGCGGCACCTGGATTCTGGGTCCAGGCCCAGTGTTTGGGGGCTGTACTGTGTAAGACGCTGCAGTTCAGTTTGTCCATGTCCTCTCACCCTGCGGCCTGTCATCCCAGCAGACTGCTGAGTGCCGGGGAGAGGCACTCTGCACGAGGAGCCTGCGCTCTGGTGGAAAGATGGACGCAGGACTTCTAGGACACTTGCTTTGCAAATATTTAATATCTTACTGAATCTCAGGTGCCCAGAGCATTCAGTCAGGATGCACTGCTCTCCAGGCATCCTGACCCTCCTGTGGTGCGACGGCTCTGCCTTCCCAGGTGTGGCCCTGTGCCCCCCACTTCCCGACCCTGCACTAGCCCTGGCCAGTGGGCCTCACCTTGCTCAGCTGAGGAGACCTGAGTGGCTGAGCCGGGCAGGGACATAGGCACACAGCGTGAGGAAGCTGGAATGGGGGCCTCAGCCCTCACAATGTTGACAGGATGGCCAGCATGGTCACAAGGACACTGGCGGCGGCCCCCAGGGTGGAGGAGAGACTGGGGAGTGGCTGAGCAGGTGGGGGTGTGTATTTTATCTGAGAACGGATCCATTCTGAGAAAGTGGAGACACGGGCATAGACAGCGGGGTACATGGGGTAGGCACAGCCTCTGCCCCAGCTCACTACTCCAATTTGCAACCAGATGTGGTCGAATTCACAGACGAGTGGGCCCCCCGAGTCACCCTGGAAAGAAAGAGGAATTTCCTGTGAGCAGGGAGTTCAGGATCTGCCGCCTCCTGCACAAGGGGGACCCTGTGACAACCCTGTGGGGCAGGGGCAGGGCCCCACTCACATGGCCCCACCTCACCAGTGCCAAGGCTCTGCTGCAGGCAAGCCGCGTTCACCGCGCTATCCCGCAAGCAGAGGGTGGCTGTCATGGGGTGAGTCAGCAGGCACAGCCCACACGCAGACGCGGAGTCCTGGGCTATTCTGGTCAGCACTGGGTCCACAGGGTACTGGGCACCGAGTGGAGCCTGTGTCCCATCTGCACATAAGCCACTCTGGGTGTCTCGCCCAGCTGATGGCCACATGGTGACGTGCTCCCAGGCCCCCAAGAGGAATGAGCTGTCTGGGACCACTCACCCACCCGGGAGAAGGTCCCCCCAGCTCAAAGCAGATGAACATCTGAAATTCCAAGGCGTGGCCTCCTGCCCCCAAAGTGGGACGCACCTCGCACGTGGTCTTCCAATTTCTTAGGTCCCCAGCACACAGCATGTCCGACTGAACCTCTGACATTTCTCCGTAGAGCAGCCGGCACAGGGAAGATGAGATCAGAGGCACCTGCACCTCTTGCAGCTTGTCTGAGGACTTGCCTGTTGGAAAGGAGCACAGACCCAGTGAGAAGTCGTCCCATGACTGTTCCCCAGGGCCCACCCTAGCCTGAGGCCCAGCGGCTCACCCTGGTGGCTCCTTCACCTGGCCCAGCCCTCAACATGGCTCCCCTCTCTGCAGTGGGGACTCAGGATTTGGTCAAAGAAGTGTGAATGTAAATGTCACGAGACACATCCTAAGGGAGCTGTGGGAGCCATGACACTTTTCAGCCCATTCCCTTCCCTCTGCTGCGGCTCCAGCACAAACGGCTGTGTCACTGAGTCCCTGGTGACTGAGTGGCGGGTGCAGAGTGTGCAGGCGTCACCTGCTGTGCCCTCATCTATGCTGATGAATATAGCAAGTGGCCTCAGACACCTCGTGCCTCCCTGACCAAAGTGTGAATGGGCCCCATGGCCCCTGGCCTGGTCTTGCCTGGATAGGGGCTGCAGACCCATCTGACTGGGCATCAAAGGGGGCTGTATTTGGGGAAGCTGTAGCCTGCAGCTTGAGGAATCAACTTTGAAGCTAATAAATGTGTACCTGGACAGAAGATGATGGAAAACTGCACGTCAGCAGTGTTTGTGGCTGCTGCTGGCTGCGTTGTCAAGGTAACGTCAGGAGAGGAGCCACTGAAGAGTTAGATGGTGTACACAGGAATGCAGAGCAATAGAGAGAGTCCACAAACTCAAGGTTTGGGGTGCTGGGAGAGGCTGCCCAGTAGAAAGCAGTTAGGAAACATTTTCAACTACCAAGCCAGTTAAAAATCTGCCTGAGGCTTTCCACTATGGCCATGTGGGGTAACAGGGAGTGGACTTCCCTCCTGCCATAGGCAAGCAGTAAATGCATCGACACAGGAGGCAACTGTTTTCCCAGTGGACACAAGGCAGAGCAGGGCTGTGGTCCCTGGTAAAGAGAACAGATGAGGTAAGGCCTATAAGGGCTCCATCTTCCAGGTTGTGATGCGTGAGGAAGAGCACAGGCAGCTGGAATCTGCAAGGTAGATGCCAGAAGGAGAGCACTCCAGAAAAAAGGAGCACGCTCCAGAAAAAAGGAGCCGAGGGCACACAGGGGGCCTGGTGCCCGCAGTCTGCTGCTGGATCCTGAGCCATGCATGCAGAGGGTACAGTTTCATGGAGGGGAAGAGAATGGCAGGTGGGACTTCATAGTGCCCAGAGCTCACATGGGGCTAGGAGGCTGGGGCAACCAGTCAAGAGTGGAGAGTCTTGCTGATCACTCAGGACACTGTGTGGAGACAGTGCAGAGGTACGGTAAAATACCTCTGTCATTTCACATGGATGCTGAGGCCCCACGGAACCAGATGGATGGAGGACTAGAGTGATGAGCCTGCACAAGCTGTTTCTCCTTTGGCAGAACACAAAGGAAGAGATGCAACAGAAGTGGGTGGGAAGAGGCCAGCTATAATTTCTGTGACTTCTTCAAGGGCAGTTGGCATGCTAGTGCAGAATATTGGGAAACCAGACGAGTGGAGGCTTGCACTCACTGGTAAGTCTTTCCCCTGGCCTCCACTGGGAGCTTGTGAGAAATGCTGGGGGCAGGGCAGGGGGCCAGAGAGAAAGCCACTCGGTGTAGGTGTCCATGAGATGGCCAGCTGCCACTGGGACCTGCAAGAACACAGCTTGCTTCCCTTCCTGCATGCGGACCAGAGGTCTCCTGGTGGTTGGGAGGGGCAGCATGTACTCCTGCCCCAAGGGCCTGGACAGACGCATTGTTTCTGGAGAGACATGAAAAAGCCCGTACCTGGGAAAACCTCTGGGGTCTGAGAACCAGCACCAGGAGCACCAGAGGTCTGCTCCCAGGGGGAGGTGGGCCCCTCCCAGGGGCCACCACAGACACAGAGTGGAGTTCAGCTGTCCCGGAGGCAGAAGCAGGGGTACCCAGAGGCCCATTCCCAACGCTGAGGCCTACAGCTCTGCCTAAGACTGAGGGTGGGCCAGGGGACTTGGGGCTTGTCCTCCCTCAACACCAGCCTAGCAATGAGTGCCAAGAACAGCAGTTTTCCTCTGGAGGGGGCACAAGAATGTGCTCGGATATACAGAGGTGCTAAAGTGAAGGATGGAGCAGGAACGGAGAGACACCCCAGGCCCCACACTGAGCACAGTGTCGCAGCAGCCCATCATGGAAGGACCCAAAGCCTGTGTGCATTGAAGGAGTGAGAGCAACAACAGACCCCACAGCCCAGGTCAAGTTCTCACAAGCCTGACTCAGACCTGCCCCATCCCACTTATGGCTTGGAAGAAGAAGAGAAATGTCTACTTTTGGGTGCGGGACTTCAGTCTTAAATGTTCTTCTATAATGTATGGCATCCAACCACAATTTAAAAGATACACACACGCACACACAAAAGGGAGAAATAGAACACCGGACCCACTGTCAAGAGATAAAACATGAAAAGAATCAGACCCGAGATGACCCAAATGTTGGAAGTATCTGACAGGGACTTTAAAATAACTATGATTGAAGTGTCGAAGAAATTTTTAGGAAGTGAACAACATGCACGAAAAAAATAAGAATTTAAGTAGAGATATAGAAACTATAAAAAAAAGAATCAATTGGAAATGCCAGAAATACAAACACAATATCAGAGATGAAACGTCCTTTCAATGAGTGTATCAGTAGACTGGACACAGCTGAGGAAAGAATCAGTGAACTTGAAGATAGGTCAACAGAAATTATCCAAACTGAAACACAAAAGGGGAAAGAATGGGGCATAAAGCAGAGCAGAGCATTGAAGAGCTGAGGGACAATAGCAAACAACGTGACATAAGTGGAATTAGTCCCAGAAGGAAAAGAGAAGGTGCAGGGTAGAAGAAATATGAAGAGGTATAATGGTGGAGAAATTTCCAAAATTAGACAATAACCACAGATTCAATAAGTTCAGAGAACCCCAAGGCAGAATAAAACACACACACACTTAGAGACATCAGAGTCAAACGGCTGCAAAGCAAAGTTAAGAAAATCTTGAAGACAGCCAGAGAGGGGAAATATCACCTACAGAGGACCGAGGATGAGAGTAACAGCAGGTTTCTCACCAAAACCATGCAGGCCAGGTGAAAACAAAGGAGCCTCTTGCAAAACAAAACCAGAAAACTGTCACCCAGAATTCCATATCTAGTGAAACTATCTTTCAAAAATGAAAGTGAAATAAAGACTTCTTCAGACAAACACACCTTTAACTCTTACTTATTGCTGGTGAAAGTGTAAAATGGTACAGCCATTTGGAAAATCCTTTGTAGTTTCTCAGAACTGCATGACCAAGGAAGTCCACTGTTACGTGTGCACCCAAGAGCAAAGAAAGCACATATGCAGAGAGTTATAAAAGAATGTTCACAAGAGCTTTATTCACGATAGCTCAAAACTGGAACAACTCAAATGTCAGTCGACAGAAGAATGGGTAAATAAATTTTGCTGTATTCATGAGATGAAATATTCCTCGACAATAGATAAAAAAGAACTAATCATATATGCAAAACATGAGTAAAACTTACAGACTATATTGAGCAAAAGATGCAAGACACAAAAGAGTACATAATGTATTATTTCATTAATATGAAATCCCAAACATACAGGTAATTAATGAGGACAGAAGTGAGAATAACAGTTGCCTTAGAAGAAACCGTTTGGCTGCAAATCAGTAAGAGAGAACTTTTTGAGATGAAAATGTTCTGTCTTGATTTGAGTGTTTCATGAGTATTTACATGGAAAAACAGGGTGTACATTTAAGATTTGTGGATTTTACAATATGTAAATTATATCTCAAATAAAATGCAGACTATAAGAGGCAGGCAGAATAAAGGCATTCTCACTTGAAGGATGAGAGTTTACTACAAAAATTATGTTATCGAAGCACATTTTTTAAAATTAAGGAGAAATTCACATAAAGTTAAACATTTTAAAGCGAACAATTCAGTGGCATTTAGCACATTCACAATGTTGTGCAACCATCACCAACATCTAGTTCCAAAACATTTTCATTACCCTGAGGGAACTCCCAGGCTTTGTCCCTGGTCACCACCAATCTGCCTTCTGTCTCTGGATTTACCTGTTCTAGATATTTCACAAAAACGGAGTACTATGATGTGTGGCCTTTTACATCTGGTCACCACCAATCTGCCTTCTGTCTCTGGATTTACCTGTTCTAGATATTTCACATAAATGGAGTACTATGATGTATGGCCTTTTACATCTGACTGCTTTCACTGAGCACAAAGTTTTCAAGATTTATGAATCAGTACTTTATTCCACTGAGTAGTGTTCCATCGTATGGAAATGCCACAGTTTATCAGTTCTTCCGTTGATGGACATTTGGGTTGTTTCCACCTTTTGGCTACTGTGAATAGTGCCGCTATGAACATGCATACATATGTACTTGTTTGAATACCGGTTTTCAATTCTCCTCCCCCCCAGTTTTATTGAGGTATAATTGACTATTAGAAATTGTACCTATTTAAGGTGCACGCCTTGATGATTTCATATGCATATACATTGTGAAATAATCACCACAATCAGCCTAATTAACATCCATCACCTCAAATAGTTACCATTGTCTTTCTTTCTTTTGTGGTGAGAACACTTCAGATCTACCCTCTTCGCAAATTTCAAGTCTAAAATAGAGTACTGCTAACTACAGTCACATTGCAGTATATTAGATCTTCAGAACTTATTCAACTGGCATAAATGAAATTTTGTACCCCGTCACCACTCCCATTTTCCCCTCCCCTTAGTCCCTGGCAACCATTCTACTCTCTGGTTCTAAGAGTTTGACTTTTAGATTCCACACGTAAGTGAGATCATACAAAATTTGTCTTTCTGCATCTGGCTTATTTCACTTGGTATAATGTCCTTTAGGTTCACCCACATTACAGCAAATAGCAGGATTTCCTTCTGTATTAACGCAGAATAATAGTCCATTATATATAATATAACATGTATGTATTTGAGATATATATCAAGATATATATTCTTTATGCATTTATCTGTCAATGGGCATTTATGTTGTTTCCATATCTTGGTTATTGTGAATAATGCTGAAATGAACATGGAAGTGCAGACATCTCTTCCAGATCCTGTTTTCAGGTCCTTCTGCTATATACCCAGAAGTGGGATTGCTGGATCATTAAGTAGTTCTACTTTTAATTTTTTGAGGAACTTCCATACTGTTTTCCATAGTGGCTGTGCCAATTTACATTCCCACCAACAATGTATAAGGGTTCTCTTTTCTCCACATCCTCACCAACACTTGTTATCTCTTGTCTTTTTGATAACAGTCATTCTGATAGGTGTGAGGTGATGTCTCATTGTGGTTTTGATTTGCACTTTCCTGATGATAAGTGAAATTGAGCACCTTTTCATGTGCCATTGGGCATTTGTATGTCTTATTTTGAGAAATCTCTATTCAGGTCCTTTGCCCACTTTCAAATTGGGTTACTATTATTATTATGCTAGTGAGTTGTATGAGTTCCTTATATGTTTTGGGTATTAATTGCTTATCAGATAGATGGTTTGCAAATATCTTCTCCCATTTGTAGATTACCTTTTCACTCTGTTGTTTCCTTTGCTGTGCAGCTTTTTAGATGCAATCTCATTTGTCTATTTTTGCTATTATTGCCTGTGCTTTTGGTGTCATAGCCAAAAATCATTGCCCAGATCAATGTCAAGAAGCTTTTTCCCTACATTTTCTTCTAGGAGTTTTATGGTTTCAGGTCTTACACTGAATCCTTTAATTCATTTTGAGTTGATTTTCTTATATATCGTCTGAGATAAGTGTTCAAGTTCATCCTTGTGCATATGAATATCCAGTTTTCCCAACACTGCTTATTTAAGAGACAATCCTTTCCCCACTGTGTGTTCCTGGCACCCTTTTCAAAGATCAGTTGATCGCAGATGCATTGATTCATTTCTGGGTTCTCTATTCTATTCCAATGGTCTATATGTCTGTTTTTATGTCAGTACCATATTGTTTTCATTCCGGTAGCTTTGAAATATATTTTGAAGTCAGGAAATGTAGCTTTGTAATCAGCTTGGAATACTCGGAAATCAGCTTTGTTCATCTTGCTCAAGATTGCTTTGGCTATTCGGAGTCTTTCAGGGATCTATATGAATTTTAGAATTTTTTTCTATTTCTGTAAAGAATGTCTTTGGGATTTTCACAGGGAATGCACTGAATCTGTAGATCACTTTAGGTAGTATGGACATCTTAATAATATTATTTCTTCCAATCCATGAGCACAGGATGTCTTTCCACTTATCTGCGTCTTCTTTAATTTTCTTCATCAGTGTTTTATAATTTTCAGTGTACAAGTCTTTCACCTCTTTGGTTAAATTTATTCCTAAGTATTTTATTCATTTTGTTGCTATTGTGAATGGGATTGCTTTCTTAATTCCCTTTTTGGATAGTTTATTGTTTGTGTATAGAAACTTGACAGATTTTTGTATATTGATTTTGTATCCTGCAACTTTACTGAATTTACTAGTTCTAACAGATTTTTTTTGTTGCTGAATCCTTAGGGTTTTCTACATATACGATCATGTCATCTGCAAACAGACATAATTTTACATCTTTCTTTCCAGTTTGGATGTCTCATTGTTTTTTCTTCTCTAATTGTTCTGGTTAAGATTTCCAGTACTGTGCTGAAAAGGAGTGGCAAGAGTGGTCATCTTTACCTTGTACTGGATCTTAGAGGGAAAGCTTTCAGTTTTTCCCCATTGATTATCATGTTACCTGTGAACTTTTACCATATGGCCTTTATAATGCTGAGGTAAGTTCCTTTCATACCTATATTATATTCATACCTATATATTTTGATCATATATTTATATTGAACTTTGTCAGATGGCTTTTCTACATCTATTGAGATGACTTTGTGATTTTTTTCTTTCATTTTGTTAATGTGGTGTAGCACCTTGACTTGTGTATGTTGAAACACCCTTACATACCAAGGATTAATCCCACTTGGTCATGGTGTATAATCCTTTTAACGTGCTGTTGAATTTGGTTTGCTAGTATTTTATTGAGGATCATTTTATTTACATTCATTAGGGATATTGGCCAGTAACTTTCTTTCCTTTTTCTAGCTTTGCTATTAGGGTCATGCTGGCTTCATAAAATGAGTTTGAAAGGGTTCCTCCTCCTTCTGTTTTTTGGAAGAGTTTAAGAAGGATTGACATTAATTTTTATTTGAATGTTTGGTAGAATTCACTGTGAAGTTATTTGGTCCTGGGCTTTTACTTGCTGGAAGATTTTGATTATTAATTCAATCTCCTTATTTGTTTTTGGTCTGTTTAGGCTTTCTATTTCCTCTTTTTGTAGGTTGGTAGGTTGTATGTTTCTAGGAATTTATCCATTTCCTCTAGTTTATCCAATTTGTTGGAGTATGTTTGTTTGCAATAGACCTTTATGATCCTTTTTATCTCTGAGGCATCCATTGTAATGTGTCCTCTTTCATTTGATTTCATGCATTTGGCTTCTCTCTTTTTTCTTAGTCTAGTAAAAGTTTGTTGATTTTGTTTATCTTTTTAAAAAACCAACTCTTAATTTTGCTGATTTTTCCTATTGTTTCTTTATTCTCTATTTTATTTATTTCTGCTGTAATCTTTATTATTTCCTTCCTTCTGCTAACTTTGGGCATAGTTTGTTTGTCTTTTCCTAATTCCCTGAGGTATAAAGTTGGGTTGTTTATTTGAATCTTTTGTCTTTTTAAATGCAGGTATTTATTGCTATAAACTTCTCTCTTAGTACTGCTTTTGCTGCATCCCTTAAGTTTTGGTATGTTGAGTTTTCATTGTTGTTTGTTTCAAGATACTTTTAAAAATTCCAGTTTTATCTTCTCTTTGACCCAAGAGTCTGTTGTTCAGTGTCTGAGTCTGTTTGGACTACGTTTTAAAACAAAATACCACAGATTGGGTGGCTTATAATTAACAGAAATTTATTTCTCACAGTTCTGGAAGCTGGAAGTCTGAGATCAAGGTGCCAGGGTGGTCAGGTGAGGGCCATTTCTACTGAGAAATCCACTGATAATGTTATGGGGTGTGCAGCTGGGCGGTGGTGGCAGCAGGTCTGTCTCCAGGATAGCACAGAGGTAGCTCCTTCTTAGGGGGACGGCACAGTATTGTGGACTCAGGGCAGCTTCATCAACTGTGGTCAGCATCAGCCAAGACTTCAGGGTCCTCGTTGGCAAAAGCTGAGGGTGTCCATGGTGGTGGTAACACCTGCCTGGGTCCTCCTGCTCTCGTTTTCCCCAAAGTGGGAGGTTGTAGCTGAGGGAATCCCTCTTGGCACTAAGCTGTGCAGACTGGTGTATGGGATGATGTAGGTAAAATGCTATCTACATTTTTCTCTGTGGCTATGCTTGGTTTTTATGCTCTAGTGGGTTGCTGCAGTTTCTTCATTGTACTCTGGGGCTCTGCCAGAGCTATTTTCACCAAGAGGAAGTTCTTCATTTGTTTTTTTTTGGGGGGGGGATACATCATCTGCCTTCTTGCTTATGTCATTTCTGTTTTCAATTCTTTTTGACTATATACATAGGAGTGGAATTGTTATGCATGATAATTGGGCCATATGGTAATTCTATGTTTAACTTTTTAAGGAACTATCAAACTGTTTCCACAGGGGCTGCATCATTTTACATTCCCATTGGCAATGAACATAGATTCCAGTTTCTCCATGCTCTTGCCAATACTTGTTATTTTCCTTTTTAAATTATACCCATTCTAGTGGAGGTGAAGTGGTATCTCGATTTGCATTTCCCTAATGTCTAATAATGCTGAGCATCTTTTCACCTACTTGAGGGACATTTGTGTGTTATCTTTGGAGAAATGTCAATTCAAGTTTTGATTTTTAAAATTTGGTTGTTTTTCTTTTTGTTGCTGAGTTGTACGAGTTCTTTACACAGTACGACCTTTGTCAGATATATGATTTGCAAATTCTCCTATTCTTTTCACCTTCTTGATGTCTTTGATACACAACAGTTTTTAATTTTTATGAAGTCGATTTTATCAATTTTTTATTTTGTTGCTTGTATTTTTGTTGTCATTTCTAAGAACCCATTGCCAAATTCAAGGTCATGATTTCTTGAACTGTTTTTGTACTAGCTTCCTAGGGTTGCCATTACAAAGCACCACACCTGGACAGCTTCAGACAACAGAAATTTATTCTCTCATTGTGTTGCAGGCTGGAAGTCTGAAGTCAAGGTGTCAGCAGGCTCGAGCTCCTTCTCAGTCCTTCTTTGCTTCCTCCTGGCTTCTTATGGTTGCCAGCACCCTTGGTATTCCCTGGCTTGTAGACGCGTCACTCAAATCTCTGCCTCTTTCATCACATGGCATTCCTCATGTCCGTGTCTGTGTCTCTTCCTTTTTTCACAAGGACATCAGTCATATTGGATAAGGGCACACCCTAATGTCCTCATCTTAACTTGATTACATTTGCAAAGACCTTCATTTCCAAAAAGTCTCAGGCACGTGTACTGATGGTTACAACTTCAACATCTCTTTTTGGGAGATACAATTTAACTCATAATAGCTTCCTTCTAAGAGTCTTATACTTTGAGGTGATATATTTAGGTCTTTGATTCATATTGTGCTAATTTTTGTACATGGTATGAGGTAGGGATCCAGCTCATGCTTCTGCATGTGTATATCGAGCACTATTTGTTGAATAGATTATTCTTTCCCTCTTGAACGGATTGGTACCCTTGTCAAAAACCAAATATGGGTTTATTTTTGGACTTTCAATTTTGTTCCATTGGTTTATATGTCTGTCCGTATGCAAGTGCCACACTGTTTTTATTACTGTAGCTTTGTAATAAGTTTTGAAATTAGGAAGTGTGAGTCTGTCCAAGTTTAGTCTCCTTTCTCAAGATTGTTTTGGCTGTTCAGGGCCCCTTCCAATTCCATATGAATGTGAGGATCAACTTTTCCATTTCTGTAAAAAATGCACTGGAATTTTGATAGAGACTGTACTGAATATGTAGATCACTTTGGGTAGTGCTGACATTTTAACAATATTAAGGCTTCCAACCCATGAACATGAATATGAGTTATCTTTACATTTATTTAGGTCTTTTAAAATTTCTTTTAGCAATGTTTTTTAGTTTTCAGTATACAAGTCTTTCACATCCTTGGATAAATTTATTCATAGGTAGTTTTTCTTTTGGAGGATATGGAACTGCTTTCTTCATTACCTTTTTCAATTGTTCATTGAAGTTGTATAGAAACACGACTAACTTTTGTGTGTGTTGATCTTATGCTCTGCGATTTTGCTGAATTTGTTTATTGTCTGTAGTAGTCGGGCTGTTTTCAATATTCATTGGAGTTTTCTATATTTCGGATCATGTCATCTGTGAAGAGAGAGAGTTTTACTCCTTCATTTCCAATTTGGATACTTTTTCTTGCATAATTCATCTGTCTAGAGCTTCTGGTACAATATAGAATACCAGTGGTGAAGGAGGGCATCCTATCTTGTTCCTGATTTTAGGGGAAAGCTTTCAGTCTTTCTTCACCGGGTGGGAGCTTACCGGTGAGTTTTTCATAAACACCCTTAATCATGTTGAGGAAGCACCTTCTACTCCTAGCTTTCTGAGTGTTTTTTTTTTTTTAATTATGAAAGGATGTTGGATCCTGTCAGATGCTTTTTCTGCATCTTTTGAGATGATCATGTGTGGTTTTCCCTTCATTCCTTTAATGCAATATATTATATTGATTAATTTTTGCATGTTGAACCACCTTTGTATTTCTGGGATAAATCCCACTTTGTTGTAGTGTATAATCCTTTCAATATGCTGTTGGATTTAGTTTGCTAGTATTTCATTGAGGACTTTTATGTCTATATTCACGATTCACGAGGGGTAGAATGAGTAATGAAGTGCTCCCTCCTTTTCTATTTTTGGAAGAGCTTGAGAAGAACTGGCGATTACCAAGTTAAATATTTGGTAGTATTAACCAGTGAAGTCATCCAATCCTCGACTTTTCTTTGTTGAGAGATTTTTAAATACTGATTCAATCTTTTTACTTGTTATAAATCTATTCAGGATTTTTATTTTTTCTTGAGTCAGTTTTGGTAATTTGAGTGTTTCCAGGAACTTTTCCATTTCATGTAGATTATCTAATTTGTTGGATTAGAATTGTTTGCAGTATTCTCTTGTAATCCTTTGCATTTCTGTAAGGTTGGTAGTGGTGTTCCCAGTTTTATTTCTGATTTTAGTTATTTGCACCTTTTCTTTTTTTTTGTAGTCTGTCCAGCTAAAGTTCTGTTAATTTTGTTGATGTTTTCAAGTGACTAACATTTGTTTCATTGACTCTACTTTTTTCTACTCTCTATTTCATTTTCTATGCTCTAATCTTTATTATTTTCTTCCTTCTGCTAGCTTTGGATTTAGTTTGTTATTGTTTTTCTAGTTCCTTGAGTGATAAAGTGAAGTTATTTATTTGAGGTCTTTCTTCTTTTACAAATGTAGGCATTTACAGCTATAAATTTCTCCCTTAGTAGAGCTTCTGCTGTGTCCTATATGTTTTGGTATGTTGTGTTTTCATTTTTATTTGTCTCTAAGTATTTTCTATTTTCCCTTGTGATTTCCTTTTTGATCCATTGGTTGTTTAAAAGTGTGTTGCTTAGTTTCCATAATTTTGTGAATTTTCCAGTTTTCTTTATGTCATTGATTTCTAACTTTATCCTGCTGTGGTCAGAGCAGATACTTTGTATAACTATCTTTTAAAATCTACTGAGACTTAATTTGTGCCCTAACATGTGGGCTATCCTGGAAAATGTCTCATGTGCACTGGAGAAGAACGTGTGTGCTGTCGTTGTTGGGTGGAGCATTCCACACATGGCTGTTAGAACTAGCTGGTTCATTGCGTTGTTTAAGTCCTCTATTTTCTTATTTGTCTTCTGATTGTTCTATCCATTATTGCGAGTGGGGTATTATCGTAGAACTATCTGTTTCTCCCTTCAAATCTCTCAGTTTTTGCTTCATATATTTTGATGGTCTGTCATTAGGTACATAAACGTGTATAATTGTGTTATCTTTTTGCTGTATTGAACTTTTTATTAGTCTATAATGTCCTTTGTCTCTTGTAATCTTTTTTGATTCAGAATCTATTTTATTAGTATATTATTTATTCATTATTAGTATATTTATTACTAGATATTAGTATAGCCACCCTTCTCTCTTTTTGTTACTATTTGCATGGAATATCTTTTTTCATCCTTTCACTTCCAACTAGTTTGTGTCTGTGGATCTCAAGTGAGTCTTGTAGACAGCATGCCATTGGATCACGTGTTTTTATCTATCCCATCAATCTCTGTCTTCTGATGGGACACTTTAATCCATTTACATATAAAGTAATTACTGATAAGGAAAGACTTCCTTCTGTCATTGTACTATTTGTTTTCTATATGCCCTATAGCATTCTGGTCCCTCACTTCCTGCATTCCTATCTTGGTTTGTGGTAATTGGTTTTTTGTAGTGAAATGTTTAAATTCCTTCTTAATTTCCATTTGTGTATATTCTATAGCTATTTTCTTTGTGGTTACCATAGGGATTACATTTAACATCCTAAAGTTATAATATTCTAACTTGAATATATAACAGCCTAACTTCAATAACAATTTTTTTTGAAAATTAAGTAAACCAGACATTAAACTTTCTTAACTTGGCATAAGGTATCAATCTGAAATCTCCAGACCAGCAAACAAACCTAATAGTAAACCATTAGGAGCATTTCCATTAAGATAAAAACAAGACACAGAGATCTGCCATCATTTCTACTGGAGGTTCCAACCATTACTATAAGACAAGAAAAAGATATAAAAGATAAAATATGAGAAAGGAAGTGATGAAACAGCCTTTATTTGAAGGAAATATGATTTTCTAAAATCTAGAACAAATAACCAATTGACAAGCTATTAAAAATGAGTTCTATAATGTGGCTGCAAACAAGGTCAATGTGCAAAAGTCAATCAGCTGTGCCTAATTAGCAAATTCAATTTTAAAAATCTTTAAAATAGCCATAAAAATTCTAAGGTACCCAGGTGTAAACCCAGAGAGAAAATACAAGGCCTGTATGGAGAAAACCAGAAAAACTAATAGGTTTTTTAAAATAGGCTAAAAAAGATTATTTCTAAGTTGAATTTAGAATCTTAAGGAAAACTCTGCTTTAAAATTTAGTATCTCAATATAGTAAATGTAGATTCCACACAAGTAGATGTAACTACTTCTTTGTATGCAACAAAGCCAGCCAGGGATAAAACAAAACCCCATGTGGACAGATAAATAGATAGTGATTGATGGGTGGGTAGTCCAGTCCCCAGATACCTGCACCCCTGTAACTGACAGAATGCTTTCTTTCCTGTGGTGCCATCAACCCTTCCACAAGTTCCAATAAAGGGATTGACCCCTGCACTTTGTTCTCTTACCTTCTGGAGAAATGGATCCCCATCCTGTGGCCCAACAAGCAATGTTCTTAAGCTTCACATCGCGGGGTGCAATGCAGACTGGGAGCACAGAGTCAGAAAACACAATGCGGGATTTCAGCTGCACCAGTGCGACGTCACCTCCGACAGGGTGGTGCTTCTGATATGTAGGGTGCAGGATCAACTGATTCACCTCAAACCACTGGGTGTGATTGTCTGCGACCCTGAGGTTCACAAGGCCCACGTATATATCAAGCACCTCAATGCTCATGTAACTGTGGGGACAGAGAACAAAGGCACAGTGGCTTGAGTGACTTCACCTAGAGAGTAGAGCCAACACCAGCTCACAGGCCCAGGGAAGCCTGAAGCACGGTGGCTTGGGTATGCAGGCTATCACCCAGGATGTGGAAAGCGAGCCTCTTGCAGCACAGTGGGGACCCAGTTGTCTGGCAGAATTGCCTCGACAGAAGTCCTGACAAGGCCCATGGAAGTTTCAGGGATGACTAAGAACCTGCTGGCTGCCAACAGCCGAGGCTGGGGAGCTTCTCGGGTGTACAGTGAGCAACTCATGAAAGTAAGTCTCTCCTCTCCAGTCATCCTGTGAGGTGTCCCCTTCCCTCTCATCCTGTGAGATGTCATCCTGGAAGGCGTCCCCCCTCCTCTCATTGTACATTTGGCACCATACCTACCCTAAAGAGCCCATGGCTCTGCATAGTACAAGATGAAGGTACAGTTGGTGCAGCTGTGTGCTGGGCCGCCTTCCCCACCCCCTATTCTGAGAAGTGCCCGCCCAAGGCGCCCACGTGGTCAGCCTCACAGGCCTGTCCTCCATGGGAATAACGGCGAGCACTGCCGACGCACCTGTTGAAGCAGTGGGCTGCCGTCAGTACCCAATATTCGTCAATGATGGACCCACCACAGATGTGGATGGCTGCATAGTGCACGCTGACCTGCCATGGCCACTTCCTCTCAGAGGCATCCATGCCCCCGATGACCTTCCCTTGCACGTGACGACGGCCACAAGCTGAGGGGTGAGGGAAAGAGTACTTGCGTTGCAGCCTCCTATGGGGTAGGCCATGTCACAGGCAAATTGGAGGAAGGTTTGCGTGTGAGGGAGTGGCAAGGAGGGGACAGAAGGTCAGGGTGAGGAGGACAGGGGAGTGGGGAGGTGGAGGGAACAGCGGGGGAGAGGGGAGAACAGAGAAGGGGAGGGGAGAGGAGGGCGGGGGAGACACAGGAGAGGAGGCAGAGAAGGGGAGGGAAGAGGACAGGAGGGAAGGGAAGGACAGGGGAGAGGAGAGCAGGGAAAGGAACAGGAGGGGAGAGGAGGAGAGGGCAGGGCAGAGAAGTGGGAAGGGAAGAGGAGAGGAAAGCAGGGAAGAGGAGGGGAGGGCAGACGAAGGGGAGAAGGGAGAGGAGAGGGGAGGGGAAGGAAGGAGGGGAGAGGAGAGGAAGGAGAGGAAGATGGGGAGAGGAGAGGAAGGAGAGGAAGATGGGGAGAGGAAGGTGGGGAGGGGAGAGGAAGGAGGGGGAGGAGAAAGAAAGGAGGAGATGGGGGAGGGGAGGGAGGGCAGGGCCGGTCTCCACCCAGGTATGAATGGCAGGCCTGCCTGTGCAGCAACCACCCCCGACTTGGGCCTGGAGGGGTCCTACCCGGGTCAGGGTTCAAGGTCACCCCCTTGCTGGTGGGGCGCCCGTGGGCCGTGGCTGCAACCCGGGCGGGGGGCAGGAGGAGCAGGAGCAGGAGGAGGGCGGACAGCAGGGCCGCCATGAGGCGGGAGGGCCCGGTGCTGCGAAGGCCAGAGCCTGGCGGACGCGTGACGGCCCCAAGGCGCGACAGCGCGACGGCGCCCGGGCACGCGACGCGTGACGGCACCACTGCGCGACAGCGCGACGGCGCCCGGGCACGTGAGGGAACCCAGAACGCCTGATTCGGGCCCTGCATCTCAGGCACGTGACGGTGTCCCCCCCGCCCCGCTCTCCTGGACAGTGTCCCGGCAGGTCCCGGGGCACCTCGGTTCCCGCGTGGCGCCGGCTCTCGGGGGCTCTCAGACGCGCGTCCTGGCCGTCCCGGTCTGTCCGCGTGCATGGCTCCCGGACGCGGGCGCTCCGCCTGAGGTCTCCTCAGGGCTGGCGCGGGACGGGGAGGGGCGGTGACTACTGCAGGTTGGGGGAGAGAAGGCTTCTCACGGGTGGGCTTGGGCGCCGTCCCTCCGGCTGGGCGTGTGGGAGACGCGCAGCCAGGGATGATGTTTCCAGGGGCGTTCGGTGACGTCTGGATATGTTTTTGATGATCAAATTGGGGGCTTGCGCCGCTAGCTTCTAGTGGTTGTCCAGGCTCACTGCTATGGGGTAGGCCACGTCACAGGCAAATTGGAGGAAGGTTTGCGTGTGGAGGGAGTGGCAAGGAGGGGACAGAAGGTCAGGGTGAGGAGGACACCCTCCCAGAACAAAGAATTTTCCAGCCCCAAGTGTCAGTAATGCTGAGGTTAGATATTTTGGCCTACGGGTTCCATGGGGCCACCTTAGTGCAGGGTAAGGAGTTGGAAGATGACCTTCCACTGATGAACTTGGCTTCTATAGCAACTTTTGGGGGACAGAGGGGTGCAGCTTTTCTCATGTTTGCCTCAAGAACCGGCAGGATTGTTAGAAGGTTTCTGTCATGGTGGCCACCCTTTCCTGGTCGTTTGGCTTTTCTTAGGGCTTGTGAGTGGTGGGGGAAGGTGGGTTGCAGGTTGCAGGCTTCTCTACAGCCAAGTTGGACACTTGGGAGGAAAGAAAAACCCCAGAGAACTCCCCCCCACTCCAGTTGTTCTAGTCCTGAGGTCCTTTGCTAGTGTACCTTCTTTTGTCCACCTTTTAAATCTTCCAGTAGGTGACTTGTGTTGTTGTGATTAGTGGGAGGAATAAGATGGAATGTGTTCATCGTTCTTGTCTAACCCTTAAGGAACTTGAAGTCCTTAATGACTTTTAACTTTTTACTCTCCCAGTTGAGTTTGTTTCCTCCAAGCTGCTATTTTCAACTTGATGTTTATTTTCCATGTTAGAGGCTTTCCTTCGATGTCTCTATTCCTTTTCCGTTTGAAATTAAGACTGTTGGAATAAAAAGTGATTGGGAACTCTGGAGTGTGGACAGGGCTTGTTTGCTTTGAGCCTCCGGGTGAGAGAACTAGGTGAATCATGGGGAGCTGCTGATGTCAGTATCTTTAGGACAACACTGTAGGCTTGTCAGCTTCTCTGGAGGATCCTTAACTCCTTCCTTAATGGTGGGGGACTTACTTCAGGGTTCTGGCTGCTCAGGGAGAAGGAGGCTGTGTCTTAACATTCTGCATTAAGTATGTATACCATCTCATGAACTTCTAATTTTGGCATCCAGGGCGCTAAACCGTGCCTGGGACTCCCTGATGTGGATTACCCATTTTACTCTCTGCAGGAAACAAAACTCCAGCTTTCTGCAATAGTCAATAAGGTACATTAGTCCAGAGATGTGGAGTGGGGAGGAGACTTAGGGATATAACTGTTTCTCAAACAACCCCCCCCCCCACCCCCCGCCAATACTCCTAGGTTTAGCATTCCCTCTCGTAGTTAGATCTAGACATACTGGTTCTTTTTGAGAATTCTGTGTTACAGATTGTGATGTTTTCAGCTTTTTCCACTGCCCATTCAATTCTGTTAGGTCAATTACTATTTATAGATCTACCATCCAGCTGTCAAAACTTTTTTTGTTAAGGTATAATTTACACACAGTAAAATTCATCCACTCACGCGAGTTTTGACAGATGCATACAGCCACGTCATCACCACAATCAAGCTGTAGCAGAGTTCCATGGCCCCCCTGTTCCCCTGTGCTCCTTTATAGTCAAGCCCTCCTTCTACCCCCAGCTCCTTGAAACACCTAATCTAGTTTTCCATCAACATAGTTTTGCCTTTTCCAGAATGTCATCTATGTAGTCTTTTGAGGCTGGCTTCCTTTACTTAGCATAATGCATTTGAGATTCATCCATTAATGGTCAATAAAACCAACTGGGCCTGGAATTTGCTTTTCTGAAGGGTTTTTAACTCTGAATTCAAGTTCTGTAATACAGTCATGTGTTGCTTAATGATGGGGATACATGCTGAGAAATGCATTGTTAGGTGATTTTGTTGTTGTATGAATATCATAGAGTGTGCTTACACAAACCTAGATGTAGCCTACTACACACCTAGGCTCCATGGTACTGATCCTACAGGACCACTGTGATATCTGGGGCCCGTCATTGACCAGAACATGGGAACATGCAGTGTATGACTGTATGTATAGGACTATTTAGGTTATTGGTTTCTTCTTGAGTGAGTTTTGGTACTTTGTATCTTTCAAGGAAACTGTCAATTCACTTGAGTTGTTGAATTTATGGCCATAAAGTTGTTAGTGAATATTCCCTTATTATCCTTTCAATGCCTGTTGTAACGACCCTCCTTCATTCCTGATATTGGTAACTTCTAACTGGTTATTGTTTTATATAATGAAGGGTATTGTTTTTTTGCATGCTACTTTACTGAATTTTCTTTCAATTTGTGATAGTTTCACATTGATTCTTTTTTTGTTATTGAATTGTAAGAGTCCTTTATAAATTCTTGATACAAGTCTCATCAGATATATATGGCTTGCAGATATCTTCTCACAGTAGGTAGTCTGTCTTTTCACTTTCTTGAATGTGTTCTATAACACACAAAAGTTTTGAATTTTAAAGAAGTCCAGTTTATCTGTTTTCTTTTGTAATTTGTGTTTTTAGTATCATATCTAAGAAACCATTGCTTACCCCAAGGTCATGAAGACTTACTCCTATGTTTTCTTGTAACATTTTAGCTCTTACAGTCAAGCCTGTGATCCATTTTGAGTTAAATTTTCTGTATGATGTGAGGTAGGGGTCCAATATCATGCTTTTGCATGTGGATATCCAGTTGTCCCAACACCATTTGTTGAACAGACTGATATTTTCCTGTTGATTGTCTTGGAATCCTTGCCAAAAAACAATTGACCGTAAATGTAAGGGTTTATTTCTGTACTCTAAATTCTAGTCTATTCGTTTATATTTCCATCCTTATGCCAGTTCCACAGTATCTCAAGTACTGTAGTTTTATAGTAATTTTGTAATCACGAAATATAAGTCCTCCAACTTTGTTTTCCTTTTTCAAGATTGTTTGGAGACTATTGCCATCTGCTACAGGTTGAATTTTGTCTCCCCCTCAGATATTTTGAAGTCCTACTCCCAGTACCTCAGAATGTGACCTTATTTGGAAATAGGGTCATTGCAGATGTAATTAAAGTTAAGATAAGGTCAACTGGAGTAGGGCCTTAATCCAAAATGACTGTTGTCTCTATAAGAAGAGGAGAGAGAGGCATACAGGGAGAAGATGGCCACGTGCAGACACAGAGACACACAGAGAACGCAGGTGAAGATGGAGGCAGGGATTGGAGCAATGCATCTACAAGCAAAGGAATGCCAAGGATTGCCAGCAACCCCAGAAACTTGGAAAGAGGCGTGCAGCGGATGTTCCCTCAGAGCCCTCAGAAGGAATCGACCCTGCGGATACCGTGATTTTGGACTTTCGGGCACCAGAACTGTGAAAGGATAAATTTCTGTTGTTTTAAGCCATGAAGTATGTGGTATTTTGTTATGGCAACCTCAGGAAAAGTACAGATTTTGGTAACAGGAGTGAGATCTGGCAAGTCCAAAATTTGTAGTACAGGTGGTAGCCTGGAGACTCTGACAGGGGTTGAAGTTACAGTCTTTTTTTTTTTTTTTTAAAGATTGGCACCTGAGCTAACAACTGTTGCCAATCTTTTTTTTTTTTTTTCCTGCTTTATCTCCCCAAACCCCCCAGAACATAGTTGTATATCTTAGTTGTGGATCATTCTAGTTGTGGCATGTGGGACACCGCCTCAACGTGACCTGATGAGCAGTGCCATGTCTGCGCCCAGGATCCGAACCCTGGGCCACCGCGGCGGAGCACGCGAACTTAACCACTTGGCCACGGAGCCCGCCCCTGAAGTTACAGTCTTGAGTCTGAAATTTATAGGGCAGGTCAGCAGGCTGGAAACCCAGGCAGGATTTCTGGGTTACAGTCTTGAGGCAGGATTCTTTCTTCCCCAGGAAACCTCAGGTTTTTGCTCGTAAGGCCATCAATTGACTGGATGATGTCCACTCACATATCCAGGGCAACCTCCTTTATTTAAAGTCAACTGATTGTAAATGTTAATCACATCTACAAAATGCCTTCACAGCAATATCTGAACAACATCTGAACAAACAATTGGGCACCATAGCCTAGTCAAGTTGACACATAAAATTAACCATGACAGTCCTCCCTTGTCAACTTGGCACCCATACTTATTCCATATTTAATCTCCTAATCCATACGTAATCTCCAGATAGACACGATAACGGAGTCATACTTATGCCAGACATGATACAGTCCTTCTGAGTATAACTGAAAATGTGCTAGCCCTTCCTCCAGGAGAGGATACAGCATCGTTGGATGATGCTCACTCTTCTCCTTGACATCCTATAACACACACGCACGCGCGCACACACACACACACACACACACACACATACATACATTCATAACAAAATAAGGAAGAAATACTCATAACAACTACAGTCCTAGTTTCTGCAGATGCTCACATGGTCCTAGCCAGTATTTGTAACTTCCCTCTTCCACTACTTGTTCTATATCTCTTTTGCCCTCAGCAAGCACCTTAGCTGGTTGTAGCTCTTTACCTCGTGAGGTGGCTCAAACCTCCATTTCTGAAGGGTCTGGGCCCTTAGTAGTCCTCCCTGAATCAGTTGGTTGTAGTTTTCCATTCATTTTCCTTATAGGGCATGGTAATTCTCAGAGACACCGTAAGGGAGCTCCTGTATTCCAGACATATGCTTCCTTCTTTCCGTTGGAATCGTAGTCCAATTCAAGTCAGGATCAATCACCCCAGCCAGTACAGTAGCTCCCTCTTTTGCCTATTGATTCAGAAGCATAAGGAGTCAAAACTAACTGGCTGGCAGTCTTCAATTCCAGTTCACTGGAATCATTGTTGTGTCTCCTTGTGGAACTAAGACCTCTAGACCAGGATTAGGAAACTGATACACCATCTTAACGATATTAAGTCTGATCCATGAAAATGATTGTCTTTCATTTATTTAGATCTTTAATTTCAAGATTTCTAACAAATCTTGCACTTCTTAAATTTATTGCTAAGTATTTTATTCTTTTTGATGCTATTGTAAATTGAGTTATTTTCCTAATTTCATTTTTGGATTATTTGTTGCTAGTGTACAGAAATACAATTGATTGCTGTATATTGATCTTATATCCTACAACTATTATTAGTTATAACAGATTTTTTAGTGGATTCCTTAGGATTTTTCTATGTACAAGATCATGTCATCTGCAGTATAGATTATTTTAATTCTTCCTTTCTAATCTGGATGAAAATTTTAATTTATTTCTCTTTTTCTCAGTTAAGTTTGAATAGAAGTGGCGAGAGCAGACATTCTTGTCTTGTTCCTGATCTTAAGGGGAAAGTTTCTAGTCTTTCATCATTAACTATGATGTTAGCTGTGGATTTTTCCTAGATACCCTTTATCAGTTTGAGGGAGGAAATGCCCTTATATTCCTAGTTGGTTGAAGTTTTTCTTTTTTAAATCATAAAGGGTGTTGGATTTCCTGCATCTATGAGATGATCATGTGGTTTTTTGTCTTTATTTTATCAATATATTGCATAAGTTACTTTTTGGATGTTAACCCAACCTTACCTTCCTGGAACAAATCTCACTTGGTCATGGTGTATAATCCTTTTAATATGTTGCTGAATTTAGTTGGATAGCATTTTGTTAAGGATTTTTGTGTCTGTATCATAAGTTATTGTGGTAGTTTTCTTGAGATGTCTTTATCTAGTTTTGGTGTCACGGAAATAATAACCTGAAATAATGAGTTGAAAAGTAATCCCTCCTCTTGTGTCTTTTGGAAGAATTTGTGCAGTGTTTGTATTGATTTTCCTTTAAACATCTGGTAGAATTTATCATTGAAGTCATCTTGGCCTGGGTGTTTCTTGTTGTAGATCTAGTTATATTTTATATTTCTTCTTGTGTGAGTCTTTTTTTGTGTGTGAGAAGATTGGCCCTGAGCTAACAAGTCTTGCCAGTCTTCCTCTTTTTGCTTGAGGACAATTGTTGCTGAGCTAACATCTGTGCCAATCTTCCTCTATTTTATGTGGCCACCACAGCTTGGCTTGACGAGTGGTGCTAGGCCCACACCCGGGATCTGAACCTGCGAACCCCTAGCTGCCAAAGTGGAGCATGCAAACTTAACCACTATGCTACTGGGCCAGCCCCTTCTTCTTGAGTCAATTTTAAGAATTTGTCCACTTGGTCTAAGTTATCTCATCTGTTGGTGTAGTTGTTCTTGTTTTCCCTTATAATCCATTCTATTTCATTAGGGTTGGTAGTGATGACTCCACTTTCATTCCTGAGTTTAGTAATTTGAGTCTTCTCTCTTTGTTTAGCTCGCTGAGTCTAGCTAAATCACATCAAGTCTTTAGGGTTGACCTACGTGTTTAAATTATCAACAAGAGACAGTTTTAAACCATTCTTTCCCAATTCCTCAGGTTATTTTCTTCTGTCTGATGTTTTGGCTAATAATTTCAATATTGGGTTACACAGTGGCTTAGTTCCTTCATGGGGAATGTGTCTGGCATTTTCCCTTAAATGTGATGATTTGGGAGTGGAGTGTGTATATTCATCATGAATATTATGTATCCATGAATTCCTGTTAAGTGTTTTAGTGAGAAATGCATTATACATTTAATGTGTCTTCATTATCCTTATTTCTAGTGAGGCAGTTTGGGTTGTTATTTCTTCTTTTACTCTTTCATTGGGAAGAGAATTGCATCCCTGGTTCCCCCTCTTGAAGTTGAGAGTGAAGTCAGAGCTGCTGTTCTAACACACTTGTGGCATCACTTAAAAGGTTTGCCACATGGAATCCCTCTTATTCCTAGCTGCATTTCTCGGTTCTCATGAGGTTCCTGTGACTACATGTATAGACTCCATTCCTGTATGTGCAGAGGAACCATGGAGTCCTGGTGCTACAAAGTCAAGTGGAGGAATCCTTGGGCTTTTCATTTCATAGACCTTTAAGGGATCTGTCAGTGTCTCAGAGGTAATTACCATTCAGTAAAGGCTGTTCTCTTGCATGCAGTCACGGGAAATCTTGCATCCCATCAGTGTACTTCAGGACCACCACCTTTCAAGGCTTGCCAGACTCATGCCCTGCCTTCAGAGGTCTGGCACCTGAACTCTCAGTCAACCCCTCCCCAGACCCCCAGGCTGGAGCACTCACTCCCCTGGATGGCCCTGATCCCTTGGACAGTCCGTGTGATTGGCAGAAGGCAAAGAACATTTGGAGAAGAATACTAGCCCCATTTGAAAAGGTCAGAGCAAGAGAGGGATGGGGAAGCAGCCTGGGAAGGAAGGTCTTGAGGAAGGTAGGTGAGCCCCTCACGTCATCTGAAGAGACAAGTACAGTCACCAGGTGCTGAACCTGCCCACAGTGCAGAGCCTGAGTTCTTGGTGGGTTGGGTGGAACATGTGGGTGGGCGACAGCTCTTGCAAAGTCATGCTGACCCATTCCATAAGGCAGGCAACACTGATGAAGCATATGGATATAACATGTTTCCGTTTATCCTTGAGCAATTTGGGCCAGATCATCCTTCCAGTTTATAGCTATTTTGTGTAAGTAGAGTACCCTAGGAAGAAAGAAGGAGTTTGCTTTGAGATGGGAAAGGAGCGGGCTTGTCTGTCTCCTGCAGCCACAACTCAGTCCCTAGCATTCATGGCCAAGTGTCCAGTGTGGCTGTGCTGGGAACCAACAAAGGTCTAGGTCTGGTCAGCCCATGTAGGTGTGGCAAGCACCTCTGCTTGCCCCTCTCCAGATGTTCCTGCCCTAGAGACATGTCTTACCTCTACCTCCCATCCCCTCACTGGTTCGCAGGGCCCAGGGGTGATGTTCCTCTGCATGCAGGGTTCACCAAGACTGTCCCGCAGAACTGGAAGCCCCACAGGATGAAGGGGAGCTGATGAAGGGAGGACACAGGGACTCCTGCCTGCCCACAGCCCAGCAGCCAGCAGTACCCATGGCCACAGTTCCCTCTTCCTTTAGGCCATCATGACCTAATGAAGCTTGTACCCTGGGCTGCTCTTGCTAGCAATGGGGCCTCAGGACTCTGAGCACCCCTGGCTGAGGTAGGGGTCTGCCTTTTCTTCCTGCTCTTCCCTGTTTAGGTGAGTCTCTGCAGTTGCTTTCCCATCATCCAGACCAGAGTGTAGAGTTGTGTTCGTGGGGCCAATGACCAGTATCCCATCCTTAGACTCAAATGCCAACTCCTATTTGATGAGAGCAATCCCTTGAAAGCTAAAACATTTGAAGACAATTAGCTTTCACCTCTCATTTCTGCCATGGTCATCCACACTCCATAGTAGCAGTCACTTCACAAGAAACCTTTGTTCTATCTGCTCAGCACATAGCATGTCATCTTGCACTCTTCCTAGGTGAAGACTATACAAACTGGTAACATGAGCACCAGGACACACATACATTTCAGTCTCTTGGAGAGACTGAATTTATGCCTGTTGGAAGAAGGGCTCAGAGCTAGTGGACTAGAGGAACAGTTCCTCTTATTTCTTCAACCACAGTGGAAACCATCAGGTGGAACCAAGCAACCAGGAAGACTCGTCATTGACAGGGAATGGATATAAAGTATTCAAGGGCAACGTGCATTCATGTGCGGAGGCTTCATCATGCACCTGCTGTTCATGGTGGAGACATAGGTGTTTAAATTCTCACTTTCAAACCGGCAAGAGCACCAGTAAGCAAAGCAATAGGCATAACTGAAGTAGACAGGGACCAGCACCCAGGCAGAGAGCCAGGTGCAGAGCTCCAAAATAATGTCAAATAGAATGGTGATAACCAGCTCCATTCCTGGTCACGATTTAGAGCGCATGCTCTTAGCTTCTCCCTGAGGTCAAATAGAATGGAGATGGCATCCTTTCCCAGTCCTGATTTTCGAGGGCATGCTCCTAGCTTCCCCCTATTTGTGATGATGTTTGTTTCAGGCTTTGTTGGTGTTGCTTTTGGATACTCTCCATCAAGTTAGAGAATTTCTTTTTTGTTTCCACTTTACTAAGATTTTAATCATATTTATGATGACCATTTTTAAATGCCTTCCTACTATACTGAAATGAGCTTGTCTCTCTTTTATTCTACTAATATGATTTATATGTATATATTTTTAAATATTATTCCATCATTACATTCCTACAATAAGGAAACTAAGAATATCAGAGTCAAAGGAATGGAGGAGGAAATGAGTGTGTTATGTGTAGATCATCTGGTTTTATTATATTGAAAATCCAGAAGAATCTAGAGACAAATTATTCTAGTAGTAGGAGAATTTAGCAAGTTGCCTGGATTGAAGTTCAAATATAAACAATCGTGTATACACAAGCAACAAACATCTGGGACATGCACTTAAAAAGATGACAGAATTTACATACAACAAAAATATTAAAGTATTTAGGATCAGCTAACAAAGGATGAGAAAATTTATAAAACTTTATTGATATGTTAAAGACAAATGAGTCGAGAGATATCCAATGTTCATGGATATGAAGGCTTAATGTCATAAGTATAATTGTCTCCAAATCATTCTATAGAGTCAATGCAGTTCAAATTAAAATCCTGACATAGTCTTAAAGGTACACTGAAAACTTCTTTTAAAAGTTATAATCCATGTGGAAGGGTAGAGTCCAAGAAGAATAAGGCAGATAAATTTTCCCTTCAAGATAGCAAATCTTATTGTGATGCTATAGTAATTAAAATGTAGTGCTACGTATACAGGGACAAAAAATGGACTGGTAATGGATAATCAATAGTGGAACCAAGCCTAGGATTGGAACCTTACACATACAGAACTTCGATACATCACTGAGGTGGCATGGGTGTCAGTGGGGTACTGCCATGTGCAGAATGAAATGAGAACTCCACCTCACACTTCATACAGAAATAAATAGCAAGGAGAACACTCAAAAGTTTTTAGTTTAAAATATTGACAGGTTTCCAATAATGGCAAACAATGTAATAAGGGCCTCCCAGTGAAGACAACTAAAAATTCATGACAACACATAGAGGCCATTGCTATGGAAGCAGGAAATATCTAAACATGGTGGTGGATCACCTGACCCAGAGGAGTGAGGTGAGTCAGGCATTCAAGGCTATTTCCCCCTTTCAGAAATCACAGCTAAGTGACTTTGTTTCACTTTTGGCAGTCTTTTGGGGTTAGGGAAACAAAGTAGGAGTCCAGGATCTGCCACAGGTGTGGACCATGCTAAACCACACCTGCTTGGGCTGAACAAGAAGGGATGCACCCTGGGAATGAGTCAGCAGTGAGCTGGCCCTCTCATGGACCGCAGCCCAGCCTTGAATCACAGCTGGCTCAGAAAATCTCAAGCCTAAACTTGGTGTAAGATAACTTCAGATTGCTAGTGCACCCTGGCTTAGAGAAACAAGCAAAAATCCTCTGAGTGTAATGGTTATATCACTCTTAGCCTAAAACTATTTCTAAAAATTATACTTAAATACCTTCCAGCACATAAACAAAGATGACCAGAAACATGGGATGATATACCGTGAGTGAAAACCAGCAGAAAAACAGACCCAAAGAAATCCAGATACTTGAATTATCAGCCGGAAACTAAAATAAATTGTGCTTATTATGTTCAAGGGGATGAAGCTAGGCTTGTAAACTTCTGCAATAGCTGGAAACTATAAATTTGAGAAAGAAGATTTGAAAAAAACCAAATAGAATTTCCAAAAATGAACAACACAAAAATCAAAGTCCGGAACTCATTGAGTAGGTTTAATAACTGTTTAGACCCAGTTGAAGAGAGACTCCATGGACCAGAACACAAGTCAGAAGAAACTACTCAGAATGGGAAGGGGAAAAAATTCAGAAGAAAAGTATGAAAGCACTTTAGTGCTATATTGTTTTTTTCCCTAAGAAAAAGTGCTATTTTTGGTTTGAATAAAATAATAAAAACTTCTATTTCTGGCCAAGTTGGAGTAATAGGAACCAGATTTACCTTCCATCTGAAACCACCAAAAAATACAAAAAGAGTATAGGAAACTGGTTTTCAAGAACATGAGGCAATGAATGATTGTGATCCCTAAGATACAGGAATAAATGGAATAGTCCCAAGATTGTCTCGGCTTCTAGGCCACAGCACAGAAGGAAGTGACCCAAATGGAGCCTGAAGGAGCACCTGAGTCAAGGAGACAGAGGTGAGAGTCCAGGAGGGCCAAGGTGGCTCGAGCTCTTAGGACAAAGAGATGAGAGCTGCAGAGAGGGAGAACTTTGCAGTGTTGAAGAGGGTCTCCTTTGGTTGCTCAGCTGAGTACTGATCAGCACAAGCATGTGAGGAAACTACCCAAGGCTAGGTAAAGAATGTCCCCAAAGAACAAGAGGGAACAGTGCCCAGTGCTCATACAAGACTGGGAATAGTGCCTGTTCCTACCAGCCATGAAAAGCTCATAATTCACAGGGCACTGGAAGTTCTTGTCTCAGCAGTGAGGAATAATTAGCACTAGACTGAGCACTGCCCCAGACCCACCTAACGAATCATAAAAGCAAGACCTAAAAGATCAAGGTATTTATATTCAAGCAACTTAAATACATCCCAGATCAAAGCGCAGAAAGATGTGCAGGAATACAAAAATATCCAGCCTCAACAAGATAAAAGTCACAATGTCTGGCATCCACTTGAAGAATACTGGGCATGCAAAGAAGTAAGAAAACATAACCCATAATGAAAACTTTAAAAAATGAAAAATAATAAGTGTTGGCAAGGATGTGGAGAAACTGGAACCCTTGTGTACTGTTGGTGGAAATGTAGAATGGTACAGCCATTGTGGAAAACAGTATGGTGGTTCTTCAAAAATTAAACACAGAAAATTAAACCATATGACCCAGCCATTCCACTTCTGAGTATATACCCAAAAGAATTGAAAGCAGGGACACAAAGAGATATTTGTACACCGATGCTCATAGCAGCATTATTCACGATAGCTAAAATGTGGAAGCAACCCAAGTGTGCACTGATAGATGAATGGATAAACAAAATGTAGAATATACATACAATGGAATATTATTCAGCCTTAAAAAGGAGGGAAATCATTTCACATGCTACAACATGGATGAGCCTTGAGGACGTTGTGCTAAGGGAAATAAGCCAGTCACAAAAAGATAAATACTATATGGTTCCACTTAAATGAGGTCCCTAGAGTAGTCAAAATCATAGACACAGAAAGTTATGGTGGTGGTTGCCAGGGGCTGGGGGAAGGGAGAATGGGGAGGTATTATTTAATGGGCATAGAATTTTAATTTTGCAGGAATCAAAGAGTTCATGGTGGTGATGGTTGCACAATAATGAGAATGTAATTAATACCACAGAACTCTACATTTAAAAATGGTTAAGATGGTAAATTTTATGCTATGTATATTTTTACCATAATGGAAAAACTGGAAAAAAAAGAACAAAGTTCTGATACATACTGCAACATGGGTTAGCATTGAAAACATTAGCTCATTGAAATAAGCCTGATACAAAAGGACAAATATTGTATGATCCCACTTATATGGTGTTCCTAGAGTAGGCAAATTTATAGAGACAAAAAGTGGAATAGAGGTTGCTGGGGGCTGGGGGAGGAGGATGGGGAATTTTTTCTTAAAAGTTACAGACACTCTGGTTGGGGTTATGAAAAAGTTTTGGAAATAGTGGTGATGGTGCACAACATTATGACCGTAATTAATGCCATTGAATTATACACTAAAAATAGTTAAAATGTCAAATTTTATGTTATATATATATTACCACACTGTAAGAAATTAATAATGTAATCTACAAAAGACCATTGAATTGTATGCTTTAAATGGGTGAGCTGTATGTTATGTGGATCATATTGCAATAAAAATGGTAGATTTTTTTTAAAAAAGGACTGTATTAGAAAAGAAAACTACAGGCCAATACTCCAGATGAATATAGATGCAAAAGTTCTCAATAAATACTAGCAAACTGAACTCAGCAGCACATTGAAAGGATCATTCTCCATGATCAAGTGGATTTATCCTTGGGATGCAAGGATGGTTCAACATATGAAATTAATCAATGTGACACATCACATTAATAGAATGAAAGAAAAGAATCATATGATCTTTTTAATAGACTCAGAAAAAGCATTTGACAGAATTCAACATCTGTCCATGATAAAAATTCTTAACAAATTAGGCATAGAAAGAACCTATCTCAACATAACACAGCCACAGCTAACATCATATTCAACAGTGAAAGGTCGAGAGCTTTTCCTCTCAGCTCAGGAACAAGACAAGGTACCCTTCCCACCACTCCTCTTCAATATAGAACTGAAAGTCCTAGCCAGAGCAATCAGGCAGGAAAAAGAAATAAAAGTCATCAGAATTGGAAAGGAAAAGGAAAATTGTGTCTATTGGCAAATGACATGATTTTATATATAGAAAATCCTGAAGACCACAAAAAACTGTTAGATCTAGTCAATGAAGTCAGTAAAGTTGCAGGATAGAAAATTAACATACAAAAATCAGTAGTGTTTATACTAACGATGAATTATCTGAAAAAGATCTCACAATAGGATCAAAAACAATAAAATACTTAGGAACAAATTTAACCAAGGAGGAGGAAGATCTCTACCCTGAAAACTATAAGACAATTATGAAAGAAATTCAAGAAGACACGAATAAATGAAAAAGTATCTTGTGTTCATGGATTGGAAGAATTAACATTGTTAAAATGTCCATACTTTCAAATGCCATCGATAGATTCAATGCAATCCCTATGAAGATTCCAATAGCATTTTTCACAGAAGGAGAAAAATCACTCCTAAAATGTTATGGAACCACAAAAGACCCCAAATAGCCAAAGAAGTCCTGAGAAAGAAGAACAAAGCAGGAAGCATCACACTTCCTGATTTCAAGCTATATTATAAATCTATGGTAATCAACAGTATGGTACTGGCATAAAAACAGACAAGTAAACCAATGGAAAAGAATAAAGAGCCCAGAAATAAACCCGAGGATATACAATCAACTAAATATTTGACAAGGGAGCCAAGAATACTCAGTGGAGAAAAGACAATCTTTTCAATAAGTTGTGCTGGGAAAACTGGATATTCACATGTGAAAGAATGAAACTTGACCCCTATCTTACACGATTCACAAAAATTAACTGAAAATGGACTAAAGACTTAAATGTAAGACCTGAAACCATAAAACTTCTAGAAGAAAAAATAAGAATAAAGCCCCTAGGCATGAGTCTTGGCAATGCGTTTTTGGATATGACACCTAAGTACAAGGAACAAACTAAAAAATAAGCAAGTGGGACTACATCAAACCAAGAAGCTTCTGTACAGCAAAGGAAACCACCAACAAAGTGAAAAAACAATCTATGGAATGGGAAAAAATATTTGCAAACCATATGTCTGATAAGGGATTAATATCCAAAATATATAAAGAACTCCTACAACTCAATAGCAAAAGCCCCAAATAACCCAATAAAATATAGGCAAAGGACTTGAATAGACGTTTTTCCAAAGAAGATATATGAAAGGCCAACAGGTACATGAAAAAATGCTCGAAATCACTAATCATTAGGGAATTTCAAATTAAAACCATGATGAGATATCACCTCACATCTGTCAGATGCCATCATCAAAAAGATAAGAGATAACAAATGCTGGCAAGGATGTGGAGAAAAGGGAACTCTTATGAACTGTTGGTGGGATAGTAAACTGATGCAGCCACTATGGAAAACAGTATATAGGATTCTGAAAAAGTTAAAAATAGAACTACCATATGAGCCAGCAATTCCACTTCTGGGTATATATCTGAAGGAAAAGAAAACACTAACTTGAAAAGATATCTGCACCCCTATGCTCATAGCAGCATTATTCACAACAGCCAAGCCATGGAAACAAGCTAAGTGTCCCTTGATAGATGAAGTGGTGTATATATACAATGGAATATTATTCAGCCTTAAAAAACAAGGAAATCCAGGCCGGCCCCATGGCTGAGTGGTTAAGTTCACGTGCTCTGCTTCAGGGGTCCTGGTTTTGCCAGTTTGGATCCTGGGCACAGACCTGCACACGGCTCATCAAGCCATGCTGTGGCGGCGTCCCACATAGGAGAACTAGAATGACTTACAACCAGGATACACAACTAGGTACTGGGGCTTTGGAGGAAGATAGGCAACAGTGTTAGCTCAGCACCAATCTTGCTCTCCAAAAAGCATACCTTTAAAAAAAAGGGAATCTCACCTTTAAAAAACCCAGGAATTCCTATCATTTGTGACAACATGGATGGACCTTGATGGCATTGTGAAATAAGTCAAACAGAGAAAAACAAATACTGTATGATTTCACTTATATGCAAAATGTAAAAAACCCAAAAACCTCATAAAAAAAACCTCATAGAAAAAGAGATCAGACTTGTGGTGACCAGGGGCAGAAGGTGAGGACAGGGAAATTAGAGGAAGGTGGTCGAAGGCACAGTCTTCCAGTTATCAGATGAGTAAGTCCTGGGGATGTGATGCACAGCATGGTGACAGTAGCTAACGCTGATGTATGATATATAGGAAGGTCATTAAGAGAGTAAATCCTGAGAGTTCTCATCACAAGGAGAATCTTTTTTCTTTTTTCTCTCTTCTTTCTTTTCTTTTTATTGTATCTATATGAGAAGGTGGATGTTAGCTGAACCTATCGTGGTAATCATTTCACAATATATGTGATTCAAACCATCATGCTATACACCTTAAACGTATACAGGGAGGTACTCCAATTATTTATCAATAAAAGTGAAAAAAGAACACAAGTCATCTCTTTAAAACAATTTTAAAATATGGTCAACTTTTGGTTTCCTGTCTGGCATTCAAGGAGCTTGAAAGTCATCGCTCCATCCTCACAATCAGACAAAAGCTGGACACACTGAAAACCAACAACTCTTCTTAGATCCATCAGAGAAGTGAGGTCACAGGGCAAACCACTGCCCCCAAAACTGGAGAGACAGAGGCAGACACAGAGAATCACGGCTTGCCAGAGCAGAAACCCACGAGCAACTCCTCCTCAGGAGCCAGGGCTGGGCCAGGAAAACCTGACAGCAACTGACAGATTGCCAGAGGCTCGGTGTGGGCACGTCTGAGAGTGTAACGTTCTGGGGAGGAGGGCCCACACTTGTGGGTTTTCTCTCCAGGAGCCACACCAGGTTCTCACAGTGAAGATAGGAGAAAAGTCCTTTCATGCTTCTGGCAGGGGAGGGGAAAGTAGCCACTGTGAAATATGCAGAGCACTCTGTCCTTCTGAACAAGGCCTTCCCTCGGGAGAAAGTGTTCTACCAAGCCTGACCTGCTTAGGCTTATCAGAGCCTCACCAACTTGGGGAAGGGAAAGACCCAACTCCAGCCCACTTTAGCCATCCTGTCCCACCTAAGCAGATGGGAGGGAACTGAGAAGCACTGGAGAAGTGCACAGTCCAGAGGCACAGGCTCACTAAAAGACTGAGACCTCATCATTGGACTGTAAAATGCCTCCCCTCTCCCCACACCTCACCACCACATTACTAAAGGCCTGTTTTCAGCATTTCTTTTTACTAGGTACATCATGTCTGGCTATCAAGAAAAAATTACAACACATCCTAAAAGACAACAGAGTTTGGACAGAGCAAGCATCAGAACCAGACATGGCAGACATGTTGGAATTATCCAACCAGGAATTTAAAACAACCATGACAATTATTCCAAGGACTCTAATGGATAAAGTCGGCAGCATGCAAGAACAGACAGGCAATGTAAGCAGAGATGTAAATTCTAAAAAAGAATCAAAAAGAAATGCTAGGGGCTGGCCCCACAGCTGAATGGTTAAGTTTGTGTGCTCTGCTTCGGCACCCTGGGGTTTCACTGGTTTGGATCCTGAGCACAGACCTAGCACCGCTCTTCAAGCCATGCTGAGGCAGCATCCCACATAGCAGAACTAGAGGGACTTACAACTAGAATATACAAGTATGTACTGGGGGGCTTTGGGGGGAAGAAGAAGAAAAATAAAAAGATTGGCAACAGATGTTAGCCCAGGGCCAATATTAAAAAGAAAAGAAAAGAAATGCTAGAGGTCAAAAATACTGTAACAGAAATGAAGTGGGTTTTTTTTTTTTGGTGAGGAAGATTCACCCTGAGCTAACATCCATTCCAACCTTTCCTCCATTTTGTATGTGGGATGCCTCCACAGCATGGATGATAAGTGGAGTAGGTCTGCATCTGGAATCTGAACCCTCAAACCTGGGCCACCGAAGTGGAGCATGTGGAACCTTAACCACTTAGCCATGGGGCTTACCCCTGAAGAATGTTGATGGGCTCATTAGTAGCCTGGACACAGCGGAGGAAAGAATCTGTGAGCTTCCAAAGTGGAAAAGCAAAGAGAAACAAGACAGAAAAAAAGCAGAACAGAATATTTGAGGATTGTGGGACAACTACAAAAGGTGAAGCTTATGTGTAATGGGAAGGAGAAGCAAGACAAAAAGGAACAAAAGAAATACTTGAAGCAATAATGACAGAATTTCCCCCAAATTAATGTCTAATACCAAACGACAGATCCAGGAAGCTCAGAGTACACCAAGCAAGATAAGTGCAAAAAAAACCTCCCCCCAAACCAAAAAACACCACACCTAGGCATATCATATTCCAACTTCAGAAAATCAAAGATAAAGAAAAAATCTTGAAGAAAGCCAAAGGAAAAACAGTCACCTTGCCAATAGAGGAGCAAATCCCATGGGCATTAAAATAATAATAAAGGAATATTATAAACAACTCTATGCCCACAAATTTGATAACTTACTTGAAATGGATGAATTCCTTTTAGGGCACAATCTGTCAAGACTCACACAAGAAGAAATAAAAAATTTTAATAGACCTGTATCTATGAAAGCAACTAAGCCAATGACTAATGACATCCCCAAACAGAAAGCACCAGGACCAAATGGGTTCACTGGTGAATTCTACCCAACATGTAAATAAGAACATATTAATTCTCTACAATTTCTTCCAGAAAATGGAAGGAAAAGGAATACTTCCTAACTCATTCTATGAGGCCAGCATTTCCCTAATACAAAACCAGACAAAGACAGTACAAGAAAAGAAAACTACAGACCAATATCTCTTATGACCATAGATGCAAAAGATAGCAAAATCAAATCCAACAATGCATAAAATAACTATATATATGATCAAGTGGCATCTATCCCAGGTGTGAAAGATGGTTCAGCATTCAAAAATCAATCAATATAATCCGTCACATCAACAGACTAAAGAAGAAACATCACATGATCATATCAATAGATGTAGAAAAAGCACTTGACAAAATCCACCCCCCCATTAATGATTAAAAAAAACCTCCGAGCAAACTAGAAACAGACAAAAACTTCCTCAATTTGATAAAAAATGCCTACAAAAAATCTACGACTAACATCATACTTAATGGTGAGGAAGTTAAAGCTTTCCTGCTAAGATCAGGAACAAGGCAAGAGTGTTCCCTCTCTCCATTCCTTTTCAACATTGTACTGGAAGTCCTAGCTAATGCAATAAGAGAAGAAAAGGAAATTATATATACTGATTAGGAAGGAAAAATAAAACTGTCTTTGCTTGCAGATGACATGATTACCTATGTAGAAAATCCGAAAGAATCAACAAAAAAACTTCTGGAACTAACAAGCAATCATAACAAGGTTGCAGGATACAAGGTTACTATATAAAAGTCAATTGCTTTCCTATATACCATCAATGAACATGTGGAATTTGACATTAAAAACGCAAAATCACTTACATTAGCACCTTTCAAAATGAAATACTTAGGTAGAAATTTAACAAAATAAGTACAAGATTTATATGAGGAAAACTGCAAAACTCTGAAGAAAGAAATCAAAGAAGAACTAATAAATAGAGAAATATTCCATATTCATGGAGAGGAAGATTCAATATTGTCAAGATGTCAGTACTTCCCAACTTGATCTATAGATTCAATGCAATCTCAATCAAAATCCCAGCAAGTTATTCTGTGGATATCAACAAACTGATTCTAAAGTTTATACGGAGACGCAAAAGACACAGAATAGGCAACTCAACATGGAAGGAGAAGAACAAAGTTAGAGGATCAATGTAACCCAACCTCAAGACTTACTATAAAGCCACAGTAATACAGGTAGTGTGGTATTAGTGAAAGAATAGACAAATAGATCAATGAAACAGAACAGAGTCCACAAATAGACCCACATGAATGTAGTCAGCTGATCTTTGATAAAAGAGCAAAGGCAATACAATGTAGCAAAGGTAGTCTTTTCAACAAGTGCTGGAACAACTGGATATCCATATGCAAAATTTTTTTAAAAAGGAATCTAGACACAGACTTTACATCCTTCACAAAAATTAACTCAAAATGAATCATAGGCCAAAATGTAAAACACAAAACTATAAAAATCCTCTAAGATAACATAAGAGAAAACCTAGGTGACCTGGGGGATGGTGATGACTTTTTAGCTAGGACACTGAAGGCACAACCCGTGAAAAAAGGAATTGATAAGCTGGACTTCATTAAAATTTAAATTTTCTGCTCTGTGAAAGACACTGTCAAGAGAATGAGAAGATAAGCCATAGACTGAGAGAAAATAGCAAAGGACGTACCTGATAAGGACGTTGTCCAAAGGAGTGAATGAATAAATAAACTGTGGTACATCCAGACAATGGAATATTCTTCAGTTCTAAAAAGAAATGAGCTGTCAGGCCATGAAAAGACATAGAGGAACCTTAATTGCATATGACTAAGTGAAATAAGCCAACCTGAAAAGGCTCCATACTGTATGATTCCAACTATATGACATTCTTGAAAAGGCAAAATATATGGAGACAGTAAGAGAATCAGTGGTTGCAGGGATTAGAGGAGAGAGATGGATAGACAGAGCACAGTGGACTTGCAGGCCAGTGAAACTACTCTGTATGATACCACTATAATGGTGGATCATGTGCCCAGACCAGAGAGTGTGCAACATCAGGAGTGAACCCTGAGGTAAACTAGAGACTGTGGGTGATGATGTGTCAGTGTAGGCTCATCAACTAGAACAAATGCACCCCTCTGGTGGGAGACTTTGATAGTGGAGATGCTGTGCATGTGTGGGGACAGGGAGTATACGGGAAATCTCTACGCCTTCCACTCAGTTTTGCTGTGAACCTAAAACTGCTCTAAAAAAGAAAGTCTACTTGACAAAATAAAAAAAGCAAGGAAGAAAAGGATAGAGGTAAAGGAAGGAAAGAAAGGAGTTTCTGGTTTCAAGCAATATCAAAATCTAGCAGAGAAAATTTCATTAGATTTTAAGACCTGAGACTATTTCTCTGTGATTCCAGGTCTTGCCTTCTGGACTGAAGACTCCACTCTTGGAGTCGCTCTCCTTTTTCTTGGAGAGAAGAGCATGTCCACAGCCCAGTAGCTCTATTGGCCTGTTTCCTGCCTGCCGAGTTTGGGAAGTCCAACAGCCCTTTTCCACTTTGTCCCTTTTGGTCTAAGCAGACAGTGTTTCTGCTGATATGACATTCTCAGTAATGTTGTGGGTCTCCTGTGTTTGTTACCGGGAGCCGCACCATCAGACAGGAGGGCCTTCCACAGGTCTTTCCTGGGGAACCCCATCTCTTTCCTGGCCTCTGCTGAGATGGTTGAGTACATCCATGAGTCACACTCTTAATCTTTTCAGCCACACTGTTGGCTTTCTGTCTGGTGCACACTTTTCTAACCACAAATATCCTAATCTTAGCATCTTTTGCAATCTTGACAGGCTGAAAATTTCCCAAATCATCAGGTGCTGGTTCATTTTTGCTTAACAACTCCTTTCTTAATTTATCTCTTTCCTCTCACATTTTACTATAAACAGCAAGGAGAAACCAGGCTGTACCTTCAAAACTTTGCTTAGAAATATCCTCAGGTTCATTGTTTACAAGTTCTGCCTTCCACCCAACAGGAGAACACAATTCAACCAAGTTCTTTGCCACTTTGTACCAAATTTCCAGTAACATGTCACTCATTTCCTCCTGAGCACTCACTGGCAGAGTCTTCAACATGCGTATTTCTACCAATAGTCTAGCCTTCAAGGCAGTCTTGCCTTTTTCTATCATGTCTCAAAAATTTTCGAGCCATTACCTAATCCAAAGCCATTTCCACATTTTAGGTTTGTTTCGGTGGCACCCCACTTCAGGTAGCAGAATCTGTGTTTGCTTCCTGGGGCCACCCTAACAAAGGACCGCAGACTAGGTGGCTTGAAAGAGCAGAAACGGATAAGAGAATTCTGACATCAGGGTGTTGGCTGTGTCCTCCTCTGGGCGCCTCAGGGGCTCTCCCAAGCTCATCCCAATTGTTGGCAGAATTTAGCTCCTTGCAGCAATGGGACCAAGGTTCCCATTTCCTTTCTGACTGTCAGCTGGGCCCCTCTGAGCTCCTGGAGGTCACCCACATTCTTTACGCCATGGCCCCTCCATCTTCACACCAGCAGTAGCAGGTCAAATTCTCATTCTGCAAATCTTGGACTCCCTTTCTGAGACCAGCTGGAGAAAGCTCTGCATTTAAATGAAGGGGTCATGTGATTAGATCAGGTCTGCTCAGATATCTCCCAATTTGAGGTCCACTGATCTAGGACCTGGAGTTAATCAGCAGAATCCCTTCACAGCAGCCCCTAATTAGTGTTTGATTGAATAACTGGGGGAAGCTGTGTGTACACCAGGGCAGGAATCTTGGGGGCATCTTAGGAACTGCCCCTCTCTGTTTCCACCATTCAGGAAAGCTGTGGTCCAGCCTTCACTCCTGGCTTAACCATAGGGAGTGGATGCATTGACTCTTGGTGCTGGCTCTCCTAGCTACCTGTGGGGGCTTGGAAAGTTACTTCTCACCTCCAAATGTCCATTTCTGCATCTATAACATGGGGATCCTGAAGATCCAACGTCACAACCAGGCAGAGTCCCTGGCTCAGGCTGTTACCCCCTCTCTGCTCATTGTGAGACGTCCCTACTCCTGCCTCCTTTCAGTGGCTTCAGGGAGCTGGGAGAGAGTGAAGACAGGGCTGTGTGAATCACCCCCATTCCAGGAACCCCTCTGTGCTGCGGCCCCGGGAGAAGTCCTCTTTCTTTCCCTCTACTATTTGAGGAGACTTAAGGGGCACAGTGAAGCCCATCATGATGGCTGCGGCTTTGGGAACTTAACTGCCCATGCCCTCGCAGGCAACATGACAGGTGCCTCTGTCATCTCAGCAGGAACCTCTTGCTATAGGTCCAGGCAGGCTGATTGCGGGGTGACAGCCAGACCAGAACCTGCAGCCGGCCAGGGAGGTGTGGCTAGGGACTCATGGTGAAAGTGGCCAGGTGGACACCAGCCCCACCCAAGGGAACATTCTGATTTGCCTCAAATGATCGACATGTTTTTGATTTAATAGTTTCTATCATGAGGAATGTTGTTTACAACAGTGAAGTCAGGACAGACAGGAAGTACCTGTGGACCCAGGGCCCCGTCCAGCATGCAGGGCGCGGCCCTTTCACCAGCAACTAGGGGAGCAAGTCGGGTCCAAGAGGGGACATCACAGTTTGCCACTGTTCTTGGTGTAGCTCACTCCATCAGCACAGCAGTGCAGAGGGAGGAGACAGAGGGGAAAGACCGAGGCCCCAGGGGCCGGGCCTCTGCAGAGTGCCTGTTCTCCACCTGGGTGCAGACGCCTGGGCGGGACAGACAGGTTGATGCCAGAGAGCTGGCCCTGCCTGGCTGGAGAGCAAGTCTGGAGCACCCTGAACTCGGGGCTTGAACCTTCTCCTGTGGAAGCAGGTCCTCAAGCTTCGCTCTGTCCCACAGCATTTCAGGCCAGCAGACTGCGATTTTCTGTCAGCCATCCAGCACAGGTGGTGAGCCACCCGTCACTGAAGCTGCTCCCAGAGTCACGGTGCTCCCCACAGTGAGCGCACCAGAGACGGCCTCACCTGTGCAGAGACATGGACGGGGCCTCGCAGGCCTTGTGACACTGCACTTCAGCAGCTACCTTCCTAACCCTTTGTCACCAGAGGGTCCCTGAGTCACACTGCTCATGTTTGGGCTCAAGACAAGTCCAGCCCTCCCCGCTGGCTCAGAGGTCATCGCTTTGTTCCACAAACACCCCGTCAGCCCCTGGGAGGGAAAAGAGGCCCTCCCTGCCCTGGAAAGGCTAGCTGCCCATGGAGGGCAGCTGAGGCCTAGAGGGGCAGAGCTCCTCAGAAGGCACCCAGGACCCTGGGGGCACCCTCTGACTGAAACAAAGCAGAGAGCAGCCAGGGGCATCTGAGACTCTGCAGTGTGACCAGGGCTGAGCGCTGTGGACAGATATCAAGATGGACTGACAGAGGGAGGGGAGTGAAGCCCACCTCCTCACGATCTCAGAATAGACTGACAGACTGCAGGGAGTGAAGCCCATCCCCCCAAGATCTCAGGATGGACTGACAGACTGCAGGGAGTGAAGCCCATCCCCCCAAGATCTCAGGATGGACTGACAGACTGCAGGGAGCAAAGCCCACATCCCCACGATCTCAGGATGGACTGACAGACTGTAGGGAGTGAAGCCCATGTCCCCACGATCTCAGGATGGACTGACAGACTGCAGGAAGTGAAGCCCACTTCCCCAGGATCTCAGGATGGACGGACAGACTGCAGGGAGGAAAGCCTACCTCCCCAGGGTCTCAGGATGAACTGACATACTGCGGGGAGTGAACCCACTGCCTCAGGATCTCAGGATGGACTGACGGACTGTGGGGAGCAAACCCCACCTCCCCAGTGCCTGGGATCCTGTCCAGAAATGTCCGTGGAGGCTCTGGGAGACTGAGTCAGAGGTGCTCACAGTGTCTGGCCAAGACTTGGGTCTTCTCTCTCCTCCTTGCACAGAGCCACTGGAACTGGAGGGAAGTGATCGTGTGCTAGAGGGTACCCACTGTCGGGAGCAGAGAGAAGGCTGTGGTCTGTGTTTTGCAGTCCCACTGCTGACTGGCTCTTCATGGAAGCCTGCAGGCCTGAGAGGAGGACAGGCTGTTTGCTCCAGGGCAAGACCCAAACAGGCTGAGGGGACACTGGAATGCCAATTAGGGCCTGGGTGCTCCGGTGAGACCCACTCTTCCAGGGGGCCCACCAGTGGTCAAATGGACAGCTTTTGCACCTGTAAGAGCATGTCTGGGGCATGGTTGGCCCCAAAACCCGTTTAGGGCTGTGGCTGCATGAGGCCAGTTGGATGGCATGGGGCGGGCTCCCGAGGCATGTGCCAGGAAGAAATTGTGTTTTATTGCCCTAAACCTTGAAGCCCCCACCTTGGATCTGTCTCTGAACAGAGTGTCTCATGGTGGTGGGGGCGAGGCAGCAGGAAGCAGAAGCCTGGAGCGGGGTCCTGGGGAGAGGAGACCCTTCCTGTGAGGAAGAGGCCCTGGTGCCTGGGACAGGCACAGTCCTGCGCAAGAACATCAGCTGTCCCTATGGAGGACTCTGCACTTGGCTCCCAACCCTGACCAGTGTCTTATTTTGGAGAGAGCGCCGGGCACCATGTGCATGCTTACGGCTGGGGCTGGTGTGCTAGATGACTAAATCGCAGACTCTCACGAAAGCAGACGTTTACCTCCAGATGCCATCCGAGCGAGCACACACCTGAAGAAGTACATCACTCTGCAGTTTCAGAAGAAAGCATGCCTGTCTGTATCAGCTGTCCGTGATTTCCACAGGAGAAGCTTCCAAAACAAAAATCTGCTTCCATCTGGAAAGGTACCCCCTCTAAGCTTAATTCTTTCCTTATGCTCAAAATCTGATAAAGTGAGACCCAGGCTGTGCCTGTCCTCACGCAGCCTGCTCTCCAGGTGGCACTGGGAGGGCAGGATCAGCTCTGCGCAGGAGAAAGCTTTGCTGTTTGTTTGCTGAGCACACTCACCCCTGAGTCTGCATACCTGGACCCTGCCCTCCTGGCCCCTGGAAGGGGCAACAGTGAGCCAGTGGTCTTGGTGGGGCAGAGGGACCCAGCATCCTGGGCCAGGTCATGGCGGCTGGCTGGGGCCTTGGACTTGGGCGGAGGGAGGGTGTCGAGGCAGAGGGGATGGGCTGGAGAGCTGGTGCCTGGCTGCTGCAGAGCACGGGGCCTCTCCTAGCAGCTGGCCCAGCGTGTGTGGAGGGCAGGAAGGGGTGGCTGCCGACCTGTCTGTTGTCGTGGGGAGGGCTCCTGGCCCGGCCTAGGCAGAAAAACACAGACCCATGGAAACTTGCAAACCCACACAGATGTGCAGATAGGCACACACACAGCATATACTCAATGCACCTTGCTCCAAAAAATTTTAGAACAGCTTCTTAAGGATGCATAAAATATCTCTGAAAGTAGACCAGTTAGGAGAAAGAAAATTGGGGAAAAGGATAGTGACATTAGATGGAGCCAGGAATAAAAGCTAATAGAAAGCATAATGACAATGTAGTGATAGACAGCTGCCTTCCTCACTCACCCCAGGCCCAGGCTGAAGGCTGTGTGGGCACCCACACTTTGCAGGTGGGGAGCAGCAGCCACAGGCCTGTTCTGGCATCTTTTGATGGTGTCACCTTGTGAAGCTCAGAACCCTCTGGCAGGAACCCCATTGAGTCACGTTTACGACTGGCACTGGCCAATTCCTGGCACCCATCGGTGACCTGGGTGACAGAACAGGCTTCCCTCCCGAGGCCTCTGTGGGGTGCTCTGCTTCCACAGCCTGCGCCTGCATCTCTCATGCCCCAGATGAATGCTGAGGCTCTGGGATTTACCAGGGCTGTCCTGGGACCATTGTGGCTGTCCTCTTGGGCCAAATATTGTTTGGGGGTCAGAGAGGGTACTTTGAGGAGGGGTAGGAGGCTCATGTTTGGACATCCCCTGTGTCACCTTCTCTGCCCTTTGTGGGGACAGAGGAAGGATTGGCAACCAAGAGACCTGACAGAGCTGTGTGGCCATGTGGTCCAGGCATTTCCTTCCCTCTCTAGGCCTTTCCAGCTTGGCCATCTGCTCCGTGAGGGGAAAGCCTGATGCTTCTTGAGCCCTTGTAAGTGAGCGTGTTGTTCAGTCAGGCCAGCCTCTGCACTCATGGCAGGAAGAGAAACCACAGCTGGGACTTCAGACTAGAACAGATGCAAATGCTCAACTGATAGATACCATCTGGCAGCCTGGAAAAGCTCCAGTGGAGGAGAAGTGAACTCAGGTAAAACCCCACCCAGCAACCAGGGGCATGGTGCATGATCAGGATCCTGCCAGAGTCTTGGTAGGACTCACACCATCTGAGGTTCTCCTGTTTGTTTAAATCCTTGTCTGTCCTCACCCAACAAATGGAATGTAAAACCCCCAAGATCTGGGACTTACCCCAAAAGTTTTTGATGAGTGAGCTGGAGGCTCCACCTCAGATGCACGTAGGGCCTCACTGGCAGCCTCAGTGTGGTGGAGCAGCCCTGGGTGGGGTGGAGCGGCCCTGGTGGGGTGGAGCAGCCCTGTGTGGTGGAGTGGCTCTGGTGGCTTGATGGAGCAGCTCCAGTGAGGTGGAGCAGCCCTGGGTGGGGTGGAGAAGCCCTGGTGGCTGG
>NC_060273.1:135355202-135359369 GCF_021613505.1 Equus quagga
GTGAGGTGGAGCAGCCCTGGGTGGGGTGGAGAAGCCCTGGTGGCTGGGTGGAGCAGCCCTGATGGGGTGGAGCAGCCCTGGTAGGGTGGAACAGCCCTGGGTGAGGTGGGGCAGCCCTGGTGGGGTTGTGCAGGTGGCAAGACAAAGAGGAGAGGGAGAGGAGCAGGGTCAAAGGTCTTCACTTGTTCTCCTGCCACGCCACCCCAGAGATGTGTGTGTCACTTTCTTAGCAACAGCATGCTGGGTCGGGTTGAAACTAAAGCTTGAGGATGTTGGGTTGTCTCACTTGGTTGTTTCTGTCCAAACCTTGTCAACCCCAGGTATGCTCAAAGAGGACAGAGCAGATTGGGTAAGCCTTTCCCCACCCGCCTCCCATGGCCCCCAGGGCCTCTCATCCCGCTGTGGTGTCTGCTACCTGTACCCATCCCTGCCGCTGTGGAGGGGAGGCAGCCAGAGACAGTGCAAAGGCTGTGACTATTCCAATGACACTTCATTTATAAACCGTGGTCCATGGGCCACGACCTGCCAACCCCTGTCCTAGGTCACCTCGCCAGTTTACACACATGCCCCAAGAGCTCCGCCTTAGAACAGACAAGCAAGCACCCTCCCCACATCCCCACAGCCCCCTCCAGCAACTGCTGCCCCCAGAGACACTCGCTGCTTCCCTGGCTAGCCCCCTCACCACCACCCAGGGCCTGCCGTCCACCTGGCTCCTGTCCCTATCACTCACTGACCCCTGAGATCCACCTGCACGTGCCTGGAGTGTTCCACCTACGACTCTACCTGCGATATCCGGGGAGGATTCTCTCACATCTGCCGCACACACTCACACGGGCACACTGTGCACACACCACCCCCACATGCATGCATTCACACACATGTGCTCTCACACATTTGTGCACACCCACAGACATACACACACATTCATGCACACATGCATACACACGTACACAGTCACATGCATGCACACATGCACCTATGCATGCACGCACACTCCCCATGCACACAGCAGGGCCTGCAGCCTGAGCAATGGGATGCAGGGCAGACTTGCCCCTGCACAGAGATGCGCAGTTAGTGGTAGCTCTGTGCACACTCACAACCAGGCTCTTTCCAGTGAAGGTGGTCCTGTTTACTGGGAGGGGAGGCCTGAGGTCTCCTGGCCAGGGCAGGGCTCTAGGTATCAACCGAGGGACGCTCTGGTTCACACACCATGCAGCCTGGACATCCACGGAACATTGTTGAGCCACTGGGACGTGATGGTCTGGTAGAGGGTAGCAGGCAAGGCCTCGGCTTGGGACAACATGCTGGAGCTTCCTGGGGCAGAGGTGGCAGGAGAGGCCAGGCTCAGGGTCCAGGAGGCCCCGTGAACCCCATTTCCTCTTGGCAGAATCCAGACTCCAGCTCCCAGATGCTGGAGGGTGCTTGCTGGACCCACAGATGGAGCAGCTGGCATGGGACGTCCTGGTCTGAGCTGCAGGAGGAGGGCAATGCCACTCCTGGCCTTCCCCTCATGGCCTGCTCTGACCTATGTAATGGACCTGAAACATAATTTGGAAAACCGGCATGGTATCACCAGAACTGGACTGGCCGCTGCTTCCAGCAAGGGCAGAGCCACCTTCCTGCCCCTCAGTACAGACCAGGACCACTGGGGCCACCAGAGATCACTCACGGGAGGGCTGAGACCCAGCCAGCCTGCCATGGTTGACAGGTATCCCGGGCTGGGCTAGCTCTGTGCAGGGCAGTCAGGCCTTGCTCTGCAGGTGGGGTTTCCTCGTGCTTAGGAACCCCTGAGCTGACTGGCCTGACACACCGGCTACCTTCTTGAACCTGCCACCTCTTGCTCTTGAAGGGGTCCCCCCGCCCCCACCCCAGGCTGGCTGGGCTCTCTCTGGGCCAGTGTCAATCTCCTGAACTGAATGAGTGAGTGAGAGCCACCCACTGTACAGGCAGGAGAGAGGCCTGAATTTGCCCAGGGCAGCCAGGGGCTGGGCTCTCCCAGGCACCTCCAGCATCTAGCTGCTCTGCCCACATGGATCTCGCAGCCCCAGCTTGGCCACCACGTCCTGCCCAGGCCCTGCCCTACCCTCGCCAGCACTCCCCACCCCATCCAGGATGCTCAACTCAGCAGTCCCTTTCTGGCCTCTCCCTGCCTCCCCAGAGACCCCCTGGGCAGGGGCCCGGCCTCTCTCTGCCAGTGGTGCCAGGCCCCCTGCTCCTGCCCTCTTCTGCTGTCCATGCTTGGCCCAAACCCCAGCCCACTGGGACGAGTCCTTTGCTGAGTTTGATTCAGGCTGCTCCTCCAGGGAGCCTCCCGGCCCACTGGCTCCCTGAGCACCATCCCTCAGAAGGGCTGGAAAGAAGTGGGCTGGCACCCCAGGTCTCACCCAGTGCTGCTGCCTTTGGCTCTGCTTTGTCGCTTGAAAGTTTCTGAAAGTCCTGAATGGTGGGGCTCTCCAAGCAGGTGATTTCAAACATCCTCAACAAGCCTGGAGAGCAGGAGTGTCTAGGACCTCTGCTTCCTTTCTTCTTTGGCGTAAGGCCATCTTAGCACCCAGAGTGTGGGCTTTCTGAGGGGTAGGCTCCTCATGTCTTCTCCCAGCCCACCCTACCCCTGCTCAGGAAGGAGAGTGACCCTATAGAAGTAAATGGATATCTGTGTGTGCATGTGTCTCTGTGTGCATGGACCTATGTGTGTGTGCATGGGCCTACGTGTGTGTCTGTGTCAGCATGGACCTACATGTGCAGGGACCTATGTGTGCATGTCTCTGTGTGCACGGACCCACATGTGTGTGTCTGTGTGTGCATGGACCTTCATGTGTGTGCATGGACCTACATGTGTGTCTCTGTGCGCATGGATCCATATGTGTATCTATGTGTGCATGAATCTACATGTACGTGCACATCTCTACTTGTGTGCATGCACCTACGTGTGTCTATGTACCTGTATCTACATGTGTGCCTCTCTGTGCATGGAACTGCATGTGTGTATCTCCCCACATGTACATGGACCCACATGTGTACACAGATCTACATGCGAGTACCCACACGTGCATGTGTACATGGATCCACATGTGTAAGCATGTGTCTCTGTGTCTGAATATGTTTTCAAGCCCACTTGCAAAGCTCCTTGGAGGTCAGGGGTGCCTTGTCCCCCAGGATGGGACTTGCCAGGTCAGGCCCCACTGCCCAGTGCTGCGACCTACTGCCGTTCCTAGGAACTGCCAAGATGCCTGACACCCCCAAATGCATGTACTGGCCTCTAAATACAGAAAGAAAGTTGCTAAATTGAAACTACTGATTTCAAAAGCAAACGTAGACAAGTCCCTTTGAAAAATATTTTAGCAGCAAGAAGCCATGCCCTAAATGTAGGCATGTGGAGCACTCTCATGATGTGACTTGATGTGAGGGGCTCCCTGCAGAGGATCTGCCTGGCCTAGCAGGCTTCCAAACGTCTCGGGGGAGCTGTGGCTTCTGGGCATTCTAAGCTCAAGGGGCCAGTTGAGGGCGGAGGCTCTTCTGCAGCCCAGCTTGTCTGCAGGAGTCACCGGGCCCCGAGGGAGGGACCGCAGGGATGCAGCTCTGTGAGGCTGGGAGAGTGGCTGCCCCAGGCCAGAAGGACACCCTCCAGCCCCTGGGCTCACACCGAGGGTCTGTGGGGCTTGGACCCCTCGCTGTCTCACCTGGGCTGCAAGGCACAAATACCAATTACTGGACACCACAACAAGGCCAGAAGCCTGGGAGGCCAGGGAACTGGATCTGTAGGTTGATGACTCTGAAGCCCGTGATATGTGAACTCCTTTCTCCAGAAGAGATCATACCTGGCTCCCTTGAAAAAAGACAGAATTGTTCCTCGCTCCACATGACCCACACAGCCAGGCAGTGGCATGCGTCATGGCAGCAGGCCCTGGCCGAGGGCTCTGTGGCTGGAAGACTCACCTGTGGGAGGGTCTGGAGGGCGTGCCCCGGGGAATGGGGTGCAGTGGAGGAGCTGAGGGAGATAGCTAAGAAGGCCACGTTGTGGCCAGGGCCCTGGGAGGGGAGGGACCTCAGTGTGCTGGCCAGTGTGGACACCTCTGAGGCTCCCGTGAGGGGTGGGCAGAGGCATGGAGAAGGGTATCACTGGCCTTGGAGGGGCTGGTGGCCCAGGGTGGGAGATAGCATTGGCCT
>NC_060273.1:135359379-135364622 GCF_021613505.1 Equus quagga
AATGCTGTAAAGTCACCTCTTCTATCTGGCTCCAGAACATTTTTGTTACTATAAAATAAAATCCCGTGTCCACGAGCAGTTTCTCCTCTGCCTCCTCCTCCCACCCCTGGCGGTCAGCGGCCTGCTTTCTGTCTCTGTGGATTTGCCTGCTGTGGGCTTTTCATGTGAATGGGATCATACACCATGCGGCCTCATGCCTGGCTTCTCATCCTGAGCACAGTGCCCTCAAGGTTCACCTGTGCTGTGGCATGTTGGTGCCTCATTCCTTTCAGGGCTGACTGATATTCCATGGAACATTTATCCATTCGTCCTTGGTGGACACTGCTGCTCCCACCTTTCGGCTGTTGTGAATGGTGCGCCTATGGACTGGAGTGAACATGTGTTTGCTCGTCCGTTTTCAGTCCTAGGGGCTCCATTCCCTAGGAGTGGAATTGCTGGATCTCGTGGAATATCGTGTTTTAACTTTTTGAGAAAACGTCACTCTGTTTTCCACAGTGGAAACACCATTTCACATTCCCACCAGCAGTGTGCACAGATTCCAACACCTGCGTGTCCTTGCTGACACTTGTCGCTTTCCGTCTTTTGGGGTTTTTTTTTGATTCTAGTCCTCTCAGCAGGTGTGAAAGGCACTTTGTTGTGGTTTTGGTTGTATGTCCCTAATGACTGATGACAAGCTTCTTTTCACCTGCTTGCTGGTCATTTGTGTGTCTTCTTTGAAATGTCTATTGAAGGCTTTTGCCCATTTTTAACTGGTTGGTTGTCTTTTTATTGCCGATTTGTAACAATTCTTTATATATTCTGTGTACTAGACCCTTTTCAGATAAGTGATCTGCAAATATTTTCTTCCATTCTGTACATTGACTTTCATTTTCTTAACAACGTTGGATGCACAAAAGTTTTCCATTTTGGTGAAGTCCAACTTATTTCTCTTTTATTGCTTGTGCTTTTGATGTCATCTAAGAATCCATGCCAAATCCCAGGTCATGAAGAGTTGTTCCTATGTTTTCTTGTACGAGTTTTGTAGTTTTTCGTTTGTTTGTTTTTTTGAGGAAGATTAGCCCTGAGCTAACATCTCTTGCCAATCCTCCTCTTTTTGCTGAGGAAGACTGGCCCTGAGCTAACATCCGTGCCCATCTTCCTCTACTTTATATGTGGGATGCCTACCACAGCATGGCTTGCCAAGCGGTGCCATGTCCACACCCAGGATCCGAACCGGCGAACCCTGGGCCTCTGAAGTGGAATGTGCGCACTTAACCGCTGCGCCACCGGGCCGGCCCCAAAGTTTCATAGTTTTAAGTCTATGCTCCACTTTGGTTAACTTAAGGGGTTAGTCTGAGGCAGGGCCCCACTCCGTTCTTTGCATGTGGAAATCCAGTTGTCCCCCACCTTTTGTTGATGAGACTGTTCTTCCCCCTGAGTGGTCTCAGCACTCCTGGTGACGTTCACTCGCCATGGACACCTGGTGTGTCCCTGGACTCCCAGCTCCATCCCACTGGTCTTGTGTCTGTCCCTGTGCTGGGACCTGTCCGTGCATTTGAACCCACTCTTCCTTCCTCTTGGCCAGGACTCCTGTTCTCCTTGGATGTCTGGGTCCTGAGCCTCCGCCCAGCTCCACCTCTGATTCAGTGTCCCAGCCTGTGTCTCAGTCCCCATCTGCAGGATGTGGCTTCATTCTAAGGCCACTCCAGCTGTGCCCTGTGGGTGTCTGCACTGGCCCTTCTCCCCCACCATGTGGCCTGTGTCCGTGCTGGGCGGTGCCCCACTGGGGGGACACTGGGTCCTTCATCCTTCTGCCCTCCTCCTGCCTCCATGCAGCCGGCCCTCTCCTGAGGGGAGCTTGGCCTGCTCCATGCTCATGACCCACAGCGCAGGTCCAGCACCCCATCTGTGGGCCATTCTTGTGAGAAGTGTGGCCTCGCCAAAGCCCTGGGTCTGTGCCGCAGCCCCTGCTCCAGGGCTGCGGCGCTTGATGGCGAGTCTGTGTGTGCATGCGTGAAGGCCCTGCTCTGGCACCTATACTCCTGGGCTCAGCTCCCAGCTTGACTGCTTCTGTGGTCTGACCCTGGGCTGGCCACCTCCCCTTGTTGTGGCAGGTTACCTAGCACCACTGGGTGCTGAGCCCCATCTTCCCTGCTCCCACTGGGGCCCCCAGAGCCTTGGAAAGACTGCAGCCAGGGTGAGTCACTGCCAACCAAGCTGGCAGGCATTTGCTGGGTGGGGTGACATGTCTGGAGCAGGCCCACCCTCAAGAAGCAGACAGGGTCAGGGGACCACTACCCAGGCCGTGGGGCTCACCTGAGGGGCCAGGTGTTGCACAGAGGAAACGTGTGTGAGCTGGGTCCTGAGGGCTGGCCATGAGCTGAGCAGGTGGAGGCGACAGAAGGGCCTGGGGGATAGCCGAAGCCCAAAGTCCAGAGAAGGGAAGAAGATGGCATGTGAGTGTGAAGGTGGCACAGCTGGTATGGCTGGAGCACAAATGGACGTGAGTGCTTGTGAGGGTCATTGTGTGTGTGCAAGTGTGCATATGGGCACAAGTGTGTGTGTGTGAGTGCAAGTGTGCGTGTGTGAGTGTATTGTGGTCTTGGCTAGGTTGGGCCGTTCCTCACAGCCACCAGCCATCCTGCCCGTGCTGCCTCGCAGCCTCCCCTCAAACCGTGAGAGTCCTGGGGCCGGGAGCAGACTCCCATTTCCTTGTTGGCCAGGTCCAGCGCCACCCCAGCAGGCCCCTCTGGGTCGGGAAGCCCCAGGGGATGTGTTTCAGAGCAGAAGGGGAATGAGGAGAGGCTGACCCTCGGCAGACATGTGGCTGGGCCTGGAGAAGGAGCCCAGCGCCACCTCCTATCCAGCCCCCAGCCGCCCTTCCCCTGCAGGCCCCACAGAGAGGCCACAGGGCAGGAGCGAGGCCAGGTCTGTGAGGAGGGGCAGCATGTCTGGAGGGGTGCAAGCTTACTTTCCTGTTCTAGAGAGTGAGGGCTCATGGCACCTCGGCTCATGGGCCTGGGGGTGGAGTAGAGGCCTCTGCTCTCTGGAGGGACCTGCCCGTGTCAGCCCGTCCTCCCCAGGGCCTGGCTGGGGGCTGGGAACCAGGGCCTTAGTGCTCCTGGCCCCTCAGCAGTGCCCCCAAGAAAGGCTTGCAGGGCACAACTCCCATAACCACACACGGCTCACACACATGTGCACGGTGTGGCTGTGGTCCACACACCCTGAGGACCAGCCTGCCTGGGGGTCAGTCCTTCTCTTTCCTTTTAACCTTTGCCTGTGCAATACCAAGGAGCCCCCATGGTGGCCTGGGGAGGACGCAGTGCCCCCCCCCCCCCCCGCCCCCCCCCTCTCCCCCCCCTCGTTGAGGCAGGAAGCCCTGCAGCAAGCAAGCAGTGGGTCCTGCCTTCCAGCTTGGGCCTCCTGGACAAGAGACCATGCCCCAGGCAGCTCAGCGGAGAGAGAGGATGGGCTGGGGCGGATGGAGACTTGGGGCTGCCACTCGGTCAGGGCACTTGGGGTTACAGCCCACAGGCACATACCAGGTGGGCTGCTGGGGGTCCTGGGCAGCTGCTGCCTCTCCTTCTCGCAGGTAGGTCCTTGAAGGGCAAGGGGACAGGTGAGTATCTTCTCCAATCACTTGGAGCCCCACCCACCGTGCTAGGGTCAGAGGGCAGCTGGTGTTTGGCCCTGGCAGCCCTAGAAGCTGGCCACGTGAGGGGCCTCCACTCAGCCATCCTGGGGAACGGGCCATGTCCTGGTTCTTCTTCCTGGGGCCCCACCCACCCAAGAGCTGGCGGAGTGAGGGTCAGGGCGGGCTAGGCAGGAACTGGCTGCTCTCCTGCTCAGGGCTGGAATGTGAGATGAGTGACGGCTTGGGTTTCCGCATTGCCTGATGAGCTCGTGGAAGCAGGGGCGCTGAGCCCTGCTCTAATGGGAACCAGCTGTGCGGGGGGAGCCTGGGTCTGGAAAGGGAAAGGCTACGGGCTCCCACTCACGTCGTCTCCCAAGGGAGACACGAGATCCCTCCTTTTCAGCTGGGGAAACTGAGGCCCAAGGCAGAGCCGTGCCCAGCGCTCCTCCAGACAGACTGCAGTTGGGGATCCTCGGGCCTCCAGCTGGCTGCCTCGTGTGGTCACTGCCCGGCAGGCCTGTTCTCAGACCTGGGCAAACTCGCCAGCAGGGCTGCCCAGCTCCTGGTCTGGGAGCCTCCCATCTGTGCAGCCTGAATGAGGCTGTCCTGTCGGCTCTCTCCGCCTGGCACAGTTGCAGGCCCCTGGGCCAGGGTGCTCAGGAGCCAGCTGCGTCTCCCACGCAGTCTCACGGCGACGCAGCCTTTGTCCCTGGAGAGTAATTCTCGGCCCATCAGCCAAGGGTTGTTTCTGGGAACAACAGTCATCATGGTTGGGAGTGTGACCACGGCATCCTGCCACTGGCAGCCAGAGAACCCAGGTGTATCTGGGCTGCTGGTTCCCAGCCTCCACACGTCCCCACACGCAGCTCATACTCTCTTACCAACGAGGTGCCATTTAGCTTCTGCTGTGTAACAAACCATCCCCAAACTTGGTGGCTTAGGACAACAAATACGTCTCATTTCTCATGGTTCTGTGGGCTGGCCCAACGGCTGGTGGAGCTGGTGTTCAGGTGCCGTCACACGGGTGTCTGAAAGGGGGCTGCCACAGGAGCGGGGGGTTGGGTGGGGACTGGGTTAGAGCTCAGTGGGGCTTCAAGTTTGGCTGATCCTCCTGCATGGGGGTGGGGTCAGGGATGGGGGACCCCAGTGGGGAGAAGTAGGGTGGAGCTGCCCAGGGCCTGGGGCATGGTTTAGGCCTGACAGGTGGCTTCAGGAAGGGGGCAAGTGGGGGCTCGGCCCAGCCTCTGGGTCCAGGCTGAGGGAAGGGGCAGCATCAGGCCCGAGAAGCAGTGATGACTGCACCTGGGGCTGATGCCTGTACCCAGGACCTCACGGACCCTCAGTCACTCTGGGCCAGTCTCAGGGCCAGGTGCCTCTTTTCTGGCCACCTAGGAGTGGCACTCCCAGGGGCCAAAGTTGGGTAGAGGGCAGCAAGGGCAAGACTCAAGGTGAGGGTGGGCTGGGTTCCCAGGGGAGGGGAACAGATTGAGGGGGGAAGAACAGGAGGGATGTGGAGGTGGAAGGAGCAGGCGTGGGGACATCTGGGGGCACAGGAGGGGGGGGTGGCAGGAGCAGGCGTGGGAACATCTGGGGGCGCAGGAGGGACATGGGGTGGAAGGAGCAGGCGTGG